>NC_060111.1:4296480-4478980 GCF_021155765.1 Diprion similis | reverse complement strand
ATCGGTTAGGTATTACAGTAATATTTAAACGGGAGAATAAATAAAATAAAACTTGAAAATCAATAATGTTGTTATGAAAAAGTGGTTAAAAAAAAAAAAAAAAAAAATTCAACGATTATATAGAAAAGTTTGATGATTTTTTTTTCTGAATCATCGACGATCTATTTAACCAATGAAATTGTATTTGCAGGAGGGAAAAAATGAAAAAAAAAAAAAAAAAAAAAAAAACAAGCAATCCAAAATACGACGAGAAAAAGAGAAGAGAAAGAATTTATCGTCAAAGATAAATGAATTTAATAGATAAGAAGCAGAGCGTAAGATTGAAAAAGTGACTTTATTTTGAGTCGCGATAAAAAGTAAAGGAATAAGTTGAAGGAAAGTGACAGCGATAGAAAATATTTAAATAAAAACTTGCATTTTTGAACTCGGGTTGTACGTTTGCGATTCAAATTTATCTACCCGATCATGGTTCATGGCAAGCAACTCTCTCTTCAACGTTTTTATTCGCGATCCGAACTCCCGACTCCTTACTACCCCCCCCCCCCCCCCCCTCCCCCCTGCAACATCTCTTATCCTCCCCACCATTCCCCGTTCCACCTTCTTCGGGTGTTATTTTTACTTTTATCAAACCGAGCTTATCTAGAGCTTCGTGCTGATGATGCTGCTGTTGGTGCTGCTGGTGCTGGTCGCTTGACGGTGGCAAAAAATTGCTCGATTATTCTGGTGCAGTTGTCGTTGCGGTGACCCTTAAATGCGACTAGTTATGGGACTGATTGTGAGTGACGTTAGGAATAAAGATCTAAGGGAAGAGAAAAAAGATTGGAATGATATTTGCGAGAGTCGTCTTCACGTGGTTGAAATATTGATTGAAAAATTGAGAAAACGAAGAAGAGGAAGAAAGAGAGAAAACGGAAAAGGTTATAGAAAAAAGAAAGAAAAAAAGAAGAGAAAATATTTATTTTATTTATTTATTTTATCTCTTTGTTGAGTCAGATGCATGTGAGAAAAAAGGAAAGAAAGAAAGAAAAAAAGAAGGGAAAAAAAGAAAGATGAAATGATTATTTTGTTTTTCGTTTTCCGTTTTCTTTCTCATCAAGCTATCCAATAGAACCAGACAACTTGCATACTCGGAATGAAATTTTGTCGTAATTAATAAAATCCGACCAAACATCATTTTCACACGAGCAAAAAGTTTAGTTGATTTTCGAGTGCGCTGAAATCGAAATGTTTTGGTAATGTTTGAGATAAGGTTTGGCAACACAATTCCATAGATTTTATTGCGATTGCGAAAGCAGATCTAGACAGTGGAATCATTTTGTGAAGATTGAAAAATGGTTGTTTAATTGTTGGAACTAAAAAAAAATTATCGTTCGACTGTAATTTATGCTACACGAATCAAGTGTCACGTCGATACATCGACAAAGAAATATTTCATTATGAATCGACAGGCTGATTCAATGGTATTGGATCAGGAATGATTTAGTTCCGCTGATTGTGCTAAACAGATTCCTGGAGTTCCTCCTAATAACTGCTCATCTTATTTCTCTTGCCGGAAGGGATTTTTCACACGTCACGAAGAGTATTTTGCCACTTGATAAATAAATTTTTTTTTTTGTAGAATTACAATGCAACATATTATTTGATATAGCGGTAATCGATTAGTAGATCTCATGATTTCGGAAATTTGACTAATCTTTATCCACCGAATAGATTTTGTGGACTGTATGAAGCGATTTTGTTGAATCTACCAGAGATTATTCAATATTCTGATAATACTATGAAAAAATGATTATTTCATTAAATTGAATGAAGTAAAATCGAGATTTCCTATTTATAAGTAGATTTTATTCAATTGAATTTTTTTTTACGATTTCAAAACAATTATTATTTCATTATTAACTTTGGTATTTCAAACGAAACATCGCGTTTTCACTAGAAAATATTTTACAAAATGTCTTTAAAAATTAGCTTTTTCTAACCGAAAGCGTGAAAATTATAAAATAATCATGAAACTGTTGAACACTTTGCACTAGTTGCAAATTTTCGTATTTGCCTTTTTTTTTTTTTTTTGTGTCTTCCACTTGTTTTCCGCAGAAGAGCAGAAAATTGCATGATATGATGATAATGATAATAATAATAATAATAATAATAATAATATTGTATTGACAATTATTGCAAATTTATTCCAGCATTGCCATATATAAAGAATGCTCTCTCAGCGCCTCTCCCCCCCCCCTCTCTCTCTTTTCTCTCTCTCTCTACTTATTTTTCACTCTTCGTTTTACTCATCATGCCTCCCATCCTCCTCCGCAATGACCTTGGCCGCTTATTACGAACGATCAATTACTTTTCTGCCGCTTTTTATAAACACGCGTGCGTTCTTTCTTTTTCTTTTTTTTTTTTTTTTTTTTTCCTACCTTGTTGCGTATGTGTGTACGTAATAACAAGTATGATATATATATATACGTGTGGCCCGTTGCATAATAGCTGTGAATTTTTTATTCCTCGTTTCTTTCTTTCGTTCTTTCTTTTTTTTTTTCACTTTCAATCGGGGGTTTTTTTTTTGTTGATGTTTTTTTTTTTTTTTTCGTCATCATTATCCTCACTATTCGTAGGCGAGGAAGCAGCAGCTTGTAGTAGGTATGCATAGTTTATACTTTCGGCGTTGGAGGAAGGAGAGGAATGTTGACCTGTTCGTGTCTTTTTTTCTTCTTATTCTTTTTTTTTTTTTTTTCTCTCTACTCTCAAAGCCTCTATCGTTACCTATTTCTATATTCTTACGTATATTTAAAAATTAATTAGAATCGAATAGTAGAAATAATGAAGAAATTTCTTCTGTTATCATATAATTAATGACGAAGTTCTTCGACGATGCAGCCAATCCTTGCTGATATACATATATATATATATATATATATATATATATATATATACGCACACCGATTATTCTTATTATTTACTTTTAATTGTCAAGCAGAGAGAGAGATAGAGAGAGAGAGAGAGAGAGAGATTGCAAATGTTATACAAACATCATCCAATCCACCTACCTGAGCACACTTAAATGACAAACTCTTTAAAGTTTCGTGTTTGTATGACTGTACAACCTTCACGGTCACGTGGTTCCTCCTCCCTCTTCTCCTCTTTTCCCTTCTTCCCTCCTTATTTAACTCTAGCAATTTTTCCCTTTTCTTTCTTTCTATCGTAGTCATCGTATTTGCCAAAAAAAAAAAAAAAGAAAGACAAACCAATCACACAACGAACTGTATATATATATATATATATATATATATATATATATATATGTGAATACAGAATAACTTTTAGCGACTCATTTATCCAACCTTTGCAGCGTATTCTTTCAGCTTACATATATCAGTCTTATTATCGTTTTAATGTGAGTTTTTTTTTCTCTTCATCTTTTTCTGCTGCTATGTTACTTTATTATTCATTGCCGTAATCATTATTCACGAATTGTTGTTATTCTACTCCCTGATATCACTGACTGTTGTACGTGTACGTACGTATTTTATATACGCGATTGAATTTTTCTTCTTCTTTTTTTCGTACGATATCACAATACGTATGAAGAGAAAAATGATACATTGAGAGCAGAAAATTATTTGACGACGTGCGGATGATTTTTGTAGAACGATTCGTAACGAATTAAAAGATTGATAGAATGAATGTATTAGAATATTAGTTATACGTAGACTTGTGTATAATTTATTTATTTAACGGAGGGGGGGGGGGGGGGGGAGGTTGAAGTTGCGAATTTGAAAGAAAAGTTTCGAATTGTTCGGTGGAGAAAGTTAAAGCGAAGATATCAGACTTTGAAGAAACTACAGTGTTTCGAATCGTCGAAAAGACGAAGGCTAAAAGTTTCGAAATACAAGATTTTGAAAATTTAAGTTACGATTTCGAAAGTTGCTTACGAACTTTATAGAAATATGGAAAAATGAAGAACAAAGAAAGATCAAAGTGGCGGAATTTTATCGAGACAGAAATTCACGGTGATGAAAATCCTTCGATAATTCGGAATATCGATGATCCAGAATTTTTGATTCCCTCATTTTCGCACTTTCGAAACTTTGAACGATTCGAAATTTTTTATATTTCGCCAAAGTTTGATTTCTTTTACTTTAACTTTCGGAACTATTCGAATTCAGAATTTCGAATTTTTTTTTTTTTTTTCTTTACAAATTCAAGCTCAAATAACTTCTCGACGGAGATAATAATCATCCTTAAGTCGATGAAAACGAAAAGAGACGCGATAACCGCTTGCAGCCTTGATCGCAACTCCTCGTCGATCCTGCGCCGTCGTCTTTAAGCCATCCTTGAGGCTGGGCTGTACGTTTCCGAGGATCGAAGTTCAGGGTCAGACCCGAGAGAATTCGCGGTCCCGAAGCGACGCCGCGCCGAGGAGAAAATCCCGCGCTATTTCACTACCTCGTGGTATTATTTAAATTGCAGGATAGACTCCTTGGAGGCGGAAAAAGGAAGAAATCGAACCCCGACATTTTTTTTTTTTTTTTTTTTTTTTCATTTTTTTTCATTTTTCACAATTTTTCCTTCCTTTAACTTCATCGAGAAATTTTTTCATCCGTTGGAAAAAATTAACGTCAGGTTTTCACCTTGTAATCGGAAGATCTGGCGTCTCGTTTTGCAGTTATTATTATTATTATTATTATAATTATCAGGGATAAGTCTGGGAAATTTTTTAATTTTTTCGTCTTACGAAAAGAGAAAGAATTGTACTAATTATTTTTTTGTTTGTTTTTGCACAAAATCAATATTTCTCGAAGTCAACGAAATCGCCTTTGCACTGAATTTGAATTCGATAAATATCTTCGAAAATTTCACTGACAAATTATTCATGTTTTTCAAATTCTCTTGCACACTCCGTCGTCATCCGCACGTGCTTGCTCGATCGCTTACTTCAACGCCTTCTGTACCGAATAGTTATTCTTCCAGGTCGTTAAACCAGAATTAACATTTGCGTCAAGGACTTCCTTATACACATACCTATATACATATATATATATATATATATATATATATATATATACATGGATTGCATATATCGCGGATCATTATAGTTTCTGTGTCACAGTCAGTCAGTCAGTCAGTCAGTCTATTTATTTATTTGTCCGTTTCACTCTCTCGCACTCCTTTCTTAATCTTCCTTTTTACGGCACATATTTCGCTTTTTTTTTTTTTTTTTTTTTTTTTTTTATACATATAACGTAAAATGCATTATTTATGCATGCATGGATATGTGCCACTGATTATATATATCCCATCCATTATAAATATATTGTGTGAGCGGATACCGAATGTGGCACGTGCGTTTTTTTCTCATAGTGTTCTTCGACTACTTCGTAAAAAAAATTTTTTTTCCCATCCCTTTCTCACTCATTTCATGATTCGCTTAATCCCCTCCCCCAATTTCCGGTTACGATGTTATTCGTTTTATATTGGAAGAATATTTCCAATGTTTCCGAATTCTTTTTTTCTTTTCTTTCTTTTCTTTTCTTACTTTCGTTTTCACCCGCACCTTATGACTTTTTTTCTTTCTCAATTTTCTAATTTTTCGTATAATGTTTCGTTGAGGATCTTTTTACGGAATATATATATATATATATATAAGATCCTAACGAAATATTATACGAAAAATTAGAAAATTGAAAAAGAAATAAGTATATATATATATATATATATATGAATGAAAACGAAATGAAAATAATAACCTTGAATCACGACAGGCATAGTATTGGAAAGAAAAAACAAAGAAACAAAAAGAAGAAAAAATACTGCCAACGCTGGGTATAAATTTTTTTGCAATTTTAGTCTCGTTTTATAATTTTATTTGTTTTTTTTTATTTTTCTTTTACTTCTTCCTTCATCCTTGAATTGCGTCATCAAATGCGCAAGTCCGTATCCACAATAAGAAGAAAAATATCGCGTTTACAACTGTACGTTGTGGGTATACAGAAATGGTTAAATCAAATAAATAAATAAATAAACAAACAAATAAAGAAAGAAAGAAAGAAAAAAAGAAAGAAAAAAGTCGAAACAACCTTGAAGGGGAAACAAACAGTTGAATAAATTTTACTTGGTCAGGTGATATGATATGATGCCGTGACTAACTTCTCAAACGCCGGCCTTCACACTATAACCTAAAGTCCGCAAGTATATATATATATAAACATTTATATATTATATTCATCTATCTGTATAAGGCGATGGCGAGAGAGAGAGAGAGAGAGAGCGAGAGGGGGGGGGGGGGAGAGGGAGAGGAGGTTACGCATGCGGAACACGACGACACAGTGGCTTACTGCTTACTCGTACTTTACACTTGCGAATTCATAACGGGCTGTTTGCCGAAATTCATGCTAATGCGAAAGCACCGGCAGAGCCTGACTTCGTGCCTCCCCCTGGCTGGCTGCCTGCCTGCCTGTGCCTGCCTGCCTTATTTCTTTACTTGTGCGAAAAATTTCTGCATGCCGATCTCTTATACGCGCGCTGACCGTTCCGTCTCTCATTATTAACATTCATGAACTTATCCAAACGCTGTTGCTTCTTATTCTTCTTCTTCTTCTTCATTTTCTTCGTCTTCATTTCTTTTTTTCTTTTATCCATGAATTGTCAGTCTATTTATATATAAAAATATAAAAAAAATTGATATAAAATAAGTAGTTATTAACACTTACTGACCACTATGACTCAAACTGTTAGTGATGGAAAAAAAAAAAAAAAAAAAAAAATCGGCTGTACAATAATACCGAGGGGTTTGTAATTTTCTAAAACGATTTCGTGTAAACGCGACTAGATTGTATTTTACAGTTTAACCCAAAGTGCGTCGTCACACGTCGTGGAATAACGCAATTACCGAACCCCGACACCGGACACCCCGCTAATTTTTTATTAAACAATAATCGTAACTACTCGGAGATGCTTCTATCTCTTTATCTTTCTCTCTCTCTGTCTCTCTCTCTCTCTCTCCCCCTCCCTCTCCCTCCCAAATAGCGGTGGTCGGTGATGTTACAACCGCACGGTCATGTCATTCCGGAAGAGAGGAAATAAAGGGAGCAGAGAAAGGGAATCGCAATTTCGTTAATCGGTCACACAGGAGAAAGTAATTCTATATTATATATATATATATATGTATTACATTTTATATGGGTTACGCGCACGCGATGAGGTTAAAGTCGTCTTGTTTGGTGCGAAACGAAATGTCGTAGTGAGAAAAATGACGATTTAGAAAATTTATAGGGTAGGGGTGAAAAATATTAGAATTAGCGCCGATAGATGGATGCGAGAAAAATTTAAACGTGGAATTTTCAAATACGCTATAATCTAATTCTGTACAATTATCGATGAATTGTTATTACGTGGAAAGTCGAATTGTTAATAAAAAAATAATGAAAATATAGAATGTCAAAATAAGGAAAATACAGAATTGTCAAAATATAGAATTTTTATACGATTCTACCATATATATACTTTCCGCGACACCGTAAAAATGTAAAAGTTCTCACACTTTTTATTTTCTTCTACACTTTTACGGTGTCTCGAAAAAACCGGTTTTTCCGGTTTTCGCCACCGTGCTTTTTTTTCCTTCCTTCTTTCTGTGTTTTTTTTTTTTTTTTTTTCTACTTCATTCTTGCCGATTCCAAGGGGGGGAAAAAAAAAAAAAAAAAAAGAGACAAATCGGAAGAAACGTTGCAATTCCTGATTGCAAATGCAGCTGCGTGCCTGTAAATCGCGTTGCTTTCTACGCCACGATTCGTTGATGATGATAATAAGGGAGGCCCGAAGGGAGGAAGGACGGAAAGCCATCGGCCAAAGCCAAAGCCAAAGCCAAAGCCACACGTTGGCATTGCCATTGACAATGATAAACAACAAGTCGGTATTTCCCTTTGTTGCGTTACGTTTCTACAGTGAATAGAAAGCCTTGTTGTATACCTACTACCTTCATTCTAACCCGCGGGTGTCGGGGGGGGGGAGGGGGGGGGGCAGAATATTCAAGTTTCGCGTCTACAAGGAACAATATTCACGTGTATATATATATATATATATATATATATACATATATATAATAAATTATGCAACGTTCTTCGTTGTATCGGGTATATATTCACCCACACACACGTACGCACAGTATATGTATTGTTATTATTATTGTTATGTAACACACGAATCTTAATTGTTACAAGAGGAACAAATTCCACCGAGACTTGACGGAATTCTGTTTCACCTCTTGTCTCTTGTCTTCTTCTCTTTTCTCGTTTAGTTGTAAATCGAAACTATGTATGTTCTTGAATTTTTAAACGTTTACTTTGGTTTGTTTACTTATTTATGTACTACACGATGACGTGGTATATTATATTATATATAGGTATACCAGTGAGGGACGTTGATTGAGATCAATTCCTTGGGTACATTATATTATAAATGAATGAATTAATGAATGAGTGAAATGTCGGGTTAAAGTTCGTAAGATATTCAAATGTGTTAATTAAACAATGAAAAGGAAAAAAAAAAAAAAAAAAAAAATGGTACATATACCGAAATCATTCTTCCGATGAAACTTTGGAATCACTTGATACGAACGCCAGTGTTTTTATCGCGCATTCTATTATAATTGAAATTTAAAAAAGTTTTGCCAAAGTACAGAGTTTCTTCCCAAAGTTATACAATAAAATTAAGCATATACACGGACTCAACTCAAACCCCTCCCATCCCTCGATATTTCACTTTTCTCATTATTTTTTAACACCCGTGAGCAGGTTTTTCTTTTGTTTTTTCTTCTCGCGATTAATTTAATAAGGATTTACGATGACAACGAGAAAATTGATTCGAGGGAAAACTTACTACTGTTTTGGGTATTGTTCATTTGTGTTTTTGTTTGTAAGATCGATTTTTTCGTAAATATGTTTGGGAAAAATTTCAGTGCTGGTTGACAAGTTTCTTTGTGTCAGAGTTGAATCGATAAGGAATTCAAGTTACTTCGTTACGTTTATTTTCACTTTCGATTTATCAAAAAACGCTATTATTCTGCTCTTGTCACCGTTGTGCCAATGTCGAAAAAATCATATTGTATATACCGGGTGTCCCGGACTACCCGTCCACCTCTTCTTGAATCTAGAATCCGACTCCGTCATAAAAATTAATATCTGTGTCGTGTGATTTGAAAAAAAAAAAAAAAAAAAAAAAAAAAATGGACTTCCGGTTTAAAAAAACACATATCCGGTCTGCACCGGAGGTCGTCAATATCGTCATTCAATAGGGCAGGCCCGATATAGCTATACTGGGTTTTAAAATTTTCGAAAAAATCAGTTCTCCAGATTATAAAATAAAATCGTTGAATGGTTATGGATTTTTTTTGTTTGTTTTATGCTGAATGCTCGTAGATCGGTTTTAAATGTGCAAAAGCAAAAGAATCGCTAATTTTTCAAATTTTTATTTCGAACCCCGAGTGGTTCTTTGGTGGCTTTTTTTTGTTTTGTACGAATTCAATTCTTGAGCATTAGAATGAAACTCTGAGAGCACATCGTTTGCCTGTAGAATCTAAAATAAAGACATTTCGAAATACGAAACGTCGGAGATTGAAAAAAATTTATAAAAATACAACGTAAATACGTTGTAGAGCTTGAGAAATGATTGAAAAATAATATGCTCAATTGAAACACCATCGATTCGTATTCAATATACGACTTACGGGGAGACTAAGGGTTGAGAATAAAAATCTGAAAATATTAGAAAGCAATTTTTTCGAAATTTTGAAACGATTTATTACTATGATAATTAATTTTATATCCTGACGATGACGATGAAAAATTGTCGTTTAGTAAGTATTTTACCATATACAATAGTCGTCTATTACGACGTGCATAATACAATATTATTAACGTGTAGTTATACACGTAATATTCACAATATTGTGACAATATTACAGTTGCTTTTTTTATACATATATATATATATAATATTAAATAACGTTGTTTGTCACTTCGGCTCTTAACATCGACGTACCTACGTACAAAAGTAAACGATATTTTTTTTTTCACTCAGCTGCAAATTGTGGAAAAGGTAATCCTCGTGTGTGACACGTGTATTTTCGTCATCAATCATTCGGTCTTAATTTGTTTATACATACACTGTATACATGTATGTGTATATGGATATGGATATGTATATATGACAGCTGATGTAATCAACGTCCACGTGTCCTCTGCCACCTGAACCATCATCACGCTTCGAAGTATAACAAATGATGTATTACATATCTATATATGTATATATATATATATATATATATATGTATGTATTTGTACTTTAACTAATTAATATTTATTACCATTTCGAGTTATGTTTGGAGTTTTGTTTTTTACTCCGTTCACGGAATTTTGCTCAATATTCCATTATAACGACGACATTAGAAACGCGATATGTGTTATATATATATATATATAAATATATGTGTATGCCGTCCAAGGAAAAGCCCTATTTAAACGAAACGGTGTCGGTCTGAAAGCGACAAATCCTCTTCCTTATTTCCCTCTCGCATATTTACAATGTCTGCCTGCAACGGTTCGAGGCGGCGGATTTCACTTTGTCGCGTATTTTTTAACCTCCGGTAAACGCAAATATATATATATGTATATACGTATGCATGTATGTATGTACGTACGTACGTACGTATGTACATGTAGGGGGAGATCCGGCAAAGTGCCTCGTACGATTTCCAGATGGAAACTCGGAAGTAGCAACCCCCGTCTGTACGAGAGACCCTCGCAAATGTCAGTACCAAAATTTTTGAGTCTTTGAACGTTCGTCGAAGAGAGACGGAGACAGAGAGAGAGAGAGAGAGAAAGAAAGAGAGAGACGTTGCAGAGTTTACCAGGATTTAATGTTTTACATTTCCTTTTTTTTTTTTTCCATTCTTTAATTATAACAAAACATGTAAATGATCAATTTCATCTAATTCTATTCAGCCTAGTTATTATTGCATTATGCATATTGATAAACATAAAAAAAAATTTCTTTAACCGGATGTCTCGGTATTTTCTATATTTGTTGTATGCTCGCAGAGTGTCTGTGTGTGTTTTTTTTTTTTTTATCACACTCCTAATTATCGTCGTCACGTTCTTCATATCACGCGTGTTGTAATTATTTAACTCATTAGTAGACTGACAATGAGACACATGATGCACGCACACACACACACACACACACACACACATGTATTACCTAGATTATACATATTGATATTATACATATGCAGGTTTGCAACGGATATATGTATACACAATATTCTGCATAATTTATAACCCACACGTGCAACTTCGTTCATTTTTAAATAACGTTATACTCGTGCATGTACGTTACATAACGTATGTGTGATTATATATATATATATAGATTTTGATCTTTTTTTTCTTACACACAGAAACGTAACTGTCACCTGTGTGATTTTCAAATTCATTTATATGCGGTCCGCGGTCGCTGCCGCCTTGCATTTACTTACGCTTCGAAATATTCTTCCTTCTGTTTTTTCTTTCTTTCTTTTTCTTTTTGAATTTTTTTTTTTTTTTTTTCTTCTCCTTGCACTCTTCTTCCCAGTTTCGGTCTGTTTGAAAACACTTTGTCGGGCGAGTTTTTGTAAACTACCCCGACGCTTATACGAGAATAATGTGTAATAAATGGAAAATGGAAAAACAAAGAGACGGAGATAAAAAAAAATTTAAGAATTGCATATATATATATATATATATATACATATATACATGTATCGTCGACGTCGAATCTTCTATACATTACGCTCGATGCATTTTATATCTACTTTGCAGTCTAGCTGGGTGCAGAATAGCGATAGAATTTTTTTCTGCGCTGCGAAACAATCGGTGTGTCTTGAATTGAGAGGAGAAAAATGTGCCCTCTTGATGGGATGATATGGAAGAGGGGGGTAAAAAAAAAGAAAACTGAGGAAGAAAAGCGGGAAAAAAACGGCATGAGATGTAATCTAGGCGCCTATAGGTGAGGGAGATAGGAGAGGATATAATTTCCTCTTAGATCTGATCTGATACCTGTTCTCACCTCCTTGTGCTTGTATTTTTTCTCTCTCTCTCTATCTTCTTGTTTTTTTTTACTTTCTCCAAACGAATGAGTTGTTGGCAAATTTTCGTTGCTCGGGTACTTGCGCGTAGTTACATTTTTTTTTTTTTTTCGCTCTCTTTCACCTGCAACTCGATATTACGGTATTAGAGCGGAAATGCCGTGGATAAAAGCTGCAGCTGTCATAGCATGGAACGATTTTTTTTTTCTCCTCAGTCTTATGATCTTTTCATTTTTCTTGTTCTTCTTTTTTTTTTTTGCTTTTTTTTTTTTTAATTTCGCGATCGTGTTGAGATGAAAAATCAAAAAACGTGGAGCAAAATAGAAAAGAAAAGAAGAGAAAACAAAATAAAAAAAGGAACTATTCGATGCAAAGTACGAGTATTGTAAAAGGAAAACAGATTCTCTTACAAACCCTTGTGCAAAAATGAATCTTTTCATTAATTCTTCTTGATCTTATTTTTCTTCTTTTTCTGCTAAAAAAAAAAAAAAAAACCGAGCATTAACAGTCTTTCATATTCAAATTTGAAATCAAACTTTAATGTGAGAAATTGGTTTTTTTTTTCAAGGTAACGAAACGAAAGGCGGGGTTAAAATTCCGAATTTAAAAAGTTTTGAAAGTGCCAAATTCCGAACTTTTTGATGGCGAAACTTGAAGTAAAGAAGAAGAAAAAGAAATTTCAAACTTTCGGAATTTCCATATTTTTTACGCTTAACATCCTGATCATTCTGATTTTTGGTTCTTCCGATTTTTCTTACCCACTAGTTGAGTAAACTAAGCTGTGTGAGTGTATTTTCATTTTACGAATTTTCCTCTATAAAAACTTTACTTTTCGCAATTTTTCTCTCTCGTAATTTGAAATTTCGGAACTTTGAGCCGTCGATTTTCGAACCATTCGAAACCTGGTCGTTTCTTCAAAATTTAATTTCTTCACTTTAACTTTAGCTACTAAATAATTTTAATAAATTCTAAAATCAAGCGTTTTGCAAATTTTCAAATTCGGAACTCCAACCCTCACGCCTCATGAAAATTTCAATCGAACATAAGGCTAATCAAGATATCTAAACGAATCAAGACACTTGTTGACCTAAGATGAAAAAAATTTAGCATTAAAATTGTGTTTTGGCTTCTGAAGAATCTAAAAACGTCGTAGAATATATAATATAATAATATATAGATCTATATAGTATATAGATTACATAAAGACAAACCTTTTGCTTTTTTGCGCAGCAGTGTCACGATATATCCATATACAATTATACATATATGTTATATATAGCAAAGCGGACTGTTCTCTCGCAACCCCGATATTACACATGGTGAGTCAGTCACTGGGTTAGTTATCCTGCCGATGACGTCATCGCTAAGGATTTTCAATGTCGCACTATTGCGAAAACTTATCGCAGTGTCACAATCACGTACGGATTGTATATATATATATATATAGATATATGTGTGTGTAAACGTGTGAATGTATTTTTTCTTTTGATTTTTTTTGAATCGAAAATTGCAGAGATGGAATTGATCAGATGGAAAAAAAAAAAAAAAAAAAAAAATGCGACGGTGGTGAGATTAAGCAATTTTTAAAATTGGTTGAAAAATAAATTGTGAAGGAATAAAGAGGAACAGAAATAGAGAAAAAGAGAGGATGAAAAGATAATGGCGAAATTATCACTGTATGCTCGATTCTCTAATGGTCGGGACCACCTTGAACGTTTCGATTAAATCGAACGGAGCGTGATCTGTGGGCAAGGTCTATTCTCATGCATGCACTGATGATAATCATCTCGATGGCTCTAGGTATGAATTTGAATAGTGTGTGTGTCTGTGTGTTTTTTTTTTTTTTGTATTAATTTTTTGTCTCTCGTTTTTCCTTATTATCATAATCGTTGACATTATTTTCTTTTTCATACTAAATAAGGTTTGGCTATTTTGGCGATACGCGTATATTTATATACACAACGATTGTGTTAATTGGGAATAAATTACTATTGGAAAATGCGGTCGAACGATGTTGTGCACCGTAATTATTGGGAATAAAAATCATTAGTGACAAAAAGTTTTTATTTTTAACACAGAAAAGACACGACTATAAGGTGAAGAGAAATTTTTTAATACCTTTGTTACGTTTTGAACATAGGTAGAATGAAAGAAAAAAAAAAAGAAAACAAACAATTCTCCAAAGTTGTTTCACTTCGTTAAAATCGTCTCGTCTCGTCTTTTTTTATTTTTTTTTTATTCGGTTTTGATTTTCTCTGTTTTTATACTTTAAATCTTCGAGATAACTAAATTATTTTGCTGAGTCAACTTTCGTAACTAGATACAGTATATATGTATAGTGTACGGTTTTTGGGGGTTGCTGATTTTGAAAATTCGACATTGTGGATTCAATATGGCGCAGGAAAATTTCAAACTCTATGGAATACGGTCGAAAAACTTTATGCACAAGAAGATAAAAAAAAAAAAAAAAAGAACGTGGGCAAAACTTTTTCTCCGGATTCGATCGGATTCTAAATTCTCGTACGCCGTATTGGATCTCCTCCATCATTTCAGAATTTTTGAAATCTGTTGAAGAAAAAAAAAAAAAAAAAATGCGATGAAAAATAAGAGTTTTATCGGCAGGCGTTAACTCGGCTTGTGTCTCTGAAATTTTTTTTTCACTCATTTTACCGCCGTCGCGACGCCATCCCGCGGCAAATGAAACCCACCCTCCCCTCTTATCCCATATACACGGTGTCCCATGACAGTATCAGGTATAGTCAGTGCGGCTCGTATACTCTGTGCACGATTTCGAAGGAGAACCGGTCCTCTGCATCAAGCTTTGCCGTTCCTTTACTTCTTCCAAGTCTCTTCTGTTTAACGCTCTCAAATTCATCCGTTTAGTTTCAATCGATCAACCTGATCTATTCCAGACTCACTCAGGGTGGCCACACATCTGCAAAACCAGGAAAACCTGGAAATGTCAAGGTATTTAAAAGGGGTCATTAAATACCTGAAATTGTCAGGGGATTTTTAATTTGGTCATCGAAAAAAGAACTGAAAATTTCACTTTTCTATAATCGGGGAATTGGAAATAATTTTTTTTTAGATAATTTTTTTTGTCGACTTTTTTTTCTGTCGAGTAAACAAATTCGCTAAAAACTGACCTTTTTTTGCTCTTTCCTTTTTTTTTTTTTTGTCTCTATTTTCTCATTCGGTCAAGACTGATCGAAAATTCAAATTTACCGAACCGTCGAAATTTCGAAAGTTTTCCTTTTTCCTTTTTTCAATCCACCATCGATGCAAATAAATATTCTTTGTTTTTCTTCTTTGCTTGTTTTTCAATGGAGAAAAAACAAAAAACAAAAAAAAACAAAAAATAAACGAATCATTCGGTGTCAGTGAAAATCTGTACTTTCCGATAAAAAAAAAAACTTTGGTAAAAAACTTTTTCAATCGATCGACGGTGATACTGCAAGTTAGAAAATATTGCGATTGGCAATTTTGTATTTATTTATTACGTTTTTTTTCCTTCTCATCGCAATATCATCACACTTCGCATTAAGCACGCGAATACCGAATCGCTACGCTGCTGCGGCAGATGAAATGCATGCAGTCGGTGTGTGTCGGTCGGTCGGTAGGTCGGAATGACGAAGGGACGCGAAGGGTGGAGGGAAGGGAGGGAGGGAGGGAGGGGGGGAGGGAGGGAGGGAGGGAGAACGAAGGGGTGGAGGAATATTTTACCCCGCTGCAACTCGGAGCTCGCGCTGCCGTAAGACTCGGAAGTTCTTATTTCCAGAGGACGTTTCAAGGTTAGATAATAACCCTCTTCCTCTCTCTTCTCTCCTCACCCCTCTTCTCACCTTCGTCCCTTCCATTCCCTTCCCTTCCATTCCATTCCTTTCCGTTCCATTCCATTCTTCCTTTTGCCTTCCACTTCTCACTCGGTTGTCTCGCTCCTTCTTCTTTTTCCCGTTTCTTTTCTCCTTTTCTCTCTCTCTCTCTCTCTCTCTTTCTCTCTCTATCTTTATCTTTATCTTCCTTGCCAAGCGGAGTTTGAGATCCGGATTCTGGCCAATCGGGTTTCGGACGCGATCCTCTGCATTCAACGAACCGGTTTTGCCAAAGGGTTCGTAAATTAAATAGAAATATTTATGTGTACAATTCTTACCGATATTTATTTGTACAAAATATTTATTATATTTTTAATTATATCTATAATATAATAAATATTATTCGTAACGATTTGCTTGCTTTGGTTTTTATCGATTTCCGATTGCTCTTTTTTTTTTTACATTCCTTTATCATCCTTGTCATCCTATCGAGAACGAATTATAACAACGAAGAATTTAAACTAATACACAAAATTACAGGATTAAGATCATTATTGTTATTATTATTATTATTATTATTATTGTTGTTGTTGTTGTTGTTGACGCCTGTTGATCAACCTGCAGACAAAACCGAAACAGCAAGTTTGCAAAGAAAAAAAAAATCAAAACGCATTATTAGGAGGAAAAAAAAAAAAAAAACTTGTATATACAAATTATTGTGTTCTTTGGTTGAACTATCGTCAATTTTTTCGTTGCATTCATATATATATATATATATATGTTGATTCGTAAATTAGTTGTTTGTATTTTGTATGATACGTTGGTTTTATGCATAACATGCATAATCTGTGTAACCATATATGTACATACATATCCAACGTATGTATATATACAGATTATTTGCAGGCGTTATATATTTCCTCGACCTTACTTGTGACATTGCCAAAAATAAAACTATAACTATAACTACAACTACAACTGTGTTATATATATGCATTATATATACTCGTAACTGGAGTGAGCAAGTGAGTAAGCGAGTAAGCGAGTAAGCGAGCGAGTAAATCAACGAGTGAGTGACGAATATGCTGCAACCGACTGCGAATGCATGCGTGTATATGATTATATACTATATACATATATATTATATATATATATATATATATATGCATGCATGCGCAAATGCAACGACGAAGGGGGACGAAACCACTCGAGGCCAAGGTGAAGGCCAAAATCGTTGTTACCGCTCGCCACTTCCTCTCCCTCCCTCTCTCTCTCCCTCCCTCCCTCTCTCTCTCTCTCTTGCTCACCCTCTTTCTCGCTTTCTCTCTTTCTCTTCCATTCGTCGTTCTCGATCCTCGTCGTTAGCCCCCGACGTTATCGGAGTGAAATGGATCTCACGTATCTACGGTTCAGAGAATCTTACCGAAGTTTGTAACGTTATCGTTAACGATTAATGCCGAGGGAGGGAAATAGAAAAAAAAAAAAAAAAAAAAAAAAAAAACAAACCTGTTGTTTCACGATTTTGGAATTTTCAGAAATTCAGCAATCCCGTAATAAAACGGAAACACAATCGCATTTCAAAATCTTCGTTCTATGACAGTCGCTGGAGAATAAAAAAAAATTTAACGCCTCCCCCCCCCCCCCCCAGGATTTTAATATTTAGAAAACTCGACTTTATTTCTGAATCATTCTTGCAAAATGGGTAAATTTTTATTTTCCATTACGATGTTTGCAGTTACGGGAATAAACTTGACGTATATATAAAAAAAAACGAAACTTTTTTTTTAAAACAGTCAAGTTTGCAAAATATATCGATTACTTGAGCGTTTCGCTTTGATGAAAAGAATTTGAAGACTTTTTTTAGTCAAAAGATTACGAATTTCATTTTCACAACTAATTTTTCAACGTTGAAGAAGAAAATTATAAAAAAAAAAAAAAAAAGAAAAGAAAAAAAAAGAAGAAGGAGAGGAAAAAGGTGTTTTTCACTTTAGCCCAGTCGATAAATCGATGTTGTTACACTCAGATTTTGGCATTTTGGCATACCAACGCGATGCAGACTTCCGGTATACTAAAGTGCCTGCGCATATACGCAGCAGCACTCGGAATGACGAGAGTGCGAATTTTTTTAAAAAACGCTTTCGACACTGGAGTCTCGAAAATTGAAATGTCGGCTGTTGACGTCTGCCATTAAAATGTCAGCATCTCACCCCCGAAAGAGCTTAAATTCTTCTTCGACTTCGTCTTCGTCTTCGTCTTCTTCTTCTTACCTACGCGTCAGCAAAACGGCGCTCACTTATAACCGAACACTTTTATGCACATTCTAGGCATATTAGTGTGTAATTTATACGTGTGTATTTAGGTTCGCGCATTTATTCCCTCGAGTTTTCCTAAATGTGGGTGTAAAACTGCTGAGATTGACGTGGCTGCTAAGTTAGCCGAATACCAAACTTTTAACCCGATTTTACTCCTCTCTCTCTCTCTCTCTCTTCTCTTCTCGTCTCTCTTTTTCTCTGCTTGTACAGTAATTTGAAACGTTCTCTATTCACTCTCGTATTAGCTGTAGGAGCTTTATAACTTTTAGGTAATTCCAGCCACGTATTTCAACGATTTTATTTACGCTTGACTTTCGCTTTTCGTTCTGTATTTTATTATATTTGCGTAATTTTTTTTTTTGCAACAAATTAATCTATTCAGATATTTTTATAAAATTTAAATATCTCAGGAAATTTGTGTTTATGTGTGTATGTATTAGGTTGACAGTTGAAAAAAGAAATTTTCATTCTCCGACTTGAAAAATCTTGAGTTTACCCTGAAAAGAAATGAAAAAAAAAAAAAAAAAAGATTCAATGCTCCGTCTCAATTATTAAGGGGTGCTGGCAGATTTAAAAAAAAATTCTATTTCATTTTTTTACTGTATATTTTGGGGTGGATGAGTGGACTCGGACACCCGGTATAATATGCATACGTGTACGTGTGTGTGTATATATATATTTATTATATATACATATACATATATCGGTGACGATAATGCAAGATAAAAGTGAAAACAACCGTTTGGTTTCTTCTTCTTCTTCTTCTTCTTCTTCATCATCATCATCATCATCATTTTTCTTTTTTCTTACTTATATTCTTATTGTTATTATCATTGTTCTTGTTCTCTCCATGCCATTTAAACGTGTCGTTACAGTAGGTACACAGGTTGTTGTGCTGCTTTCATAACAGCCCCATACACAGGTCGTTTTGTATTATTATTATTATAGTGTACTTCTATAGTTAGGTTAGGTCAGTTACGAGTCAGACGACTAAGCGGTGACTTCCCTCCCCCCCCCCCCCACCCCCCCCCCCCAATATTTCTTCCATGCAGACATAATATCGCGATTACTCCATTGTCACGATGTCACGCGCGTCTGACGTTTCTCCCATTTTTTTTCCTTCCTTTTCTCTCTCTCTCTCTCTCTCTCTCTCTCTCTCTCTCTCTCTCTCTCTCTCTCTCTCTCTCTCTCTCTCTCTCTTTTTTTTTTTTTTTCACTTCCGTCGCCGTCGTCTTTCCGATCTTCGCGTCGTCAAGGATTATCCAAACACACAACTGTATTTGAACGGTCAACTAGTCGGACCTTGTGATTCATCGTCGTCTTTTTCATTACGAAGTTGAGGAACAATCGAGTTTTTATCAACGAATCTTTTTCACATCGTGTCTTTTTTATTTATTTATTTTTTTTTACCTCTTTAAGTTTATACCCTCGTATTTTTCCTAATCGTTTCTCGATATTTTTATTATCTTTCAGGCAAAGCTGCGGAGCGAATGGAATCTTCTCAAGACGTCTCGACTTCAGAGCTTTCAACAGCCTACCGAGGACCAAACTCAACTCCTATCACATCAAGGTCAGTATTGTTGGATTTTTTTTTATTGTTATTCGTTGTTAAGAGATTCGATTAACTTTATTATACCTACTTGTAATCAATTTATACGAAGTGTATTCATCTGTACATCGGAGATAATTGCATAGTTGAATATTACATTGGTTTGAATATTTTTTATTTATTTATTTTTTTTATTCTTTTTTTAGAAAGATAGAAATCGTTGAATTTTTTAATCACACAGTTACGCACAAGAAATTGCCGATTATAGAAGTTTGAAACGTGATAAGCTGTTGTTTTGTCACTTTTTAAGCCGCGAGTAATCGGAATAGGTTGGATTATTTAATTATTCAAATATAAGATTTGAAAATTAGGACGAATTAAATTTTGAACGATTTAGGAGAAAGGGTAAAATTATCTTTGACAAATTTTGTGACGAAAATTTGTTTTAATCTTCCACAGCATTTGTGAGGTTAGAAAAGTATTTGGTTTCGGGCGAAGAAGACTTTTTTTTATAATTTCAACGAATCTTCGCGTTTTTTCGAATATCTGGAATAGGAAAAAAAGGTTTTTTTTTTTTTTTTTTTTTTGTGAAACAAACTCCCAGCAATAATCTTGGAAACGGTTGGTTGATGAAAAAATTTGACACTCACAGGATTTCACTATCAAATGATGGTCATGAAAAATTATCGTGTCCCGTGTAATTCGTACTTCCGGTTCTACCGGAAATAAATCGATGTTTTTTTTTTCAGTTTTTATATTTATTTGCAAGAAAATTTTTTACATTCTTTAGGAATTTTTTTTTCTTCTGCAAAGAAATTTCGGTTTCAGATTTTTCACTCCGACATTTTCAAGATCGTCGCGGAAATTTGCCTGGCAGACCGATAGAATCTTTTCTTTTTGTTGCAATGAAAAGTATCGTGAAAAAAAAAAAAAAAACAGTTTTCTCCCCGCTTGTTTCGATAGATTGATAAATTTATGCAATATATATATATATGTATGTATGTTCATGCATACATACATACACGTACGTACGTGCATTAAAGTAGATACATATAATAGAATTGATCGGTAACACGCGGTTAGAACCAAGGACGAAAGAACCGTTTGCATTTTTATGCACCATGTCATATGCGGAGTTTTATTATGCGACCGACCGATTCCGATGCTTTTGCAACAATGCACAATCCTCTAGCTCTCCGCAACACGATTGTTATGCAAAGTGCGAAACGGTGTCAACATGTTTACGATCCTCCAATACCACCGTCAACTTTTTCTTTATTTTTTTCGCCTCCTCTCACGTTCTTCTCTGTACATATACTCATGCATATATATATATATATATATATATATATATATATAGTAGTAGTAATAGTAATAGTAATAGTAGTAGTAGTAGTAGTAGTAGATACACAGGATGACGTTTTTAATTACCGTCGGTATGATTAGCGGTTAATAATTTAATGTTTCCACACCTTGGGTGGGAAAATTTTATCCACAATTATATAATTCTAGCTATTTATTTATTTATTTATTTATTTATTTATTATACTAATTGGTATATAAAATAGAAAAGGTGTGTTGCAATACGTAGAAAAAAGAAGAGAAAAAAAAAAAAACACGTTATCGATATAACGTCCGGTTGTAAGAATGTTTTTGTTAAACATTTATGTAATATTTATTCTTGACCTGTAGATATGATTTATAGGTGAGTGGTTGAAAATAATGACAAGTTTTAAAAGTCACGGTGTTCGTGTTTTCATTTGCAAATTTGAACTTATAATTAGTTACGTCGTTGATGCAGTGACGACGGTGTATAGGTAAAATTTTTACGTTGAAACCGGTTGTTTTGAAAAATTTCAAATTGCTCGAAATTTGGTAAATCATATATATTTTTTGATCTATTATATCAATTCTTTCAAACGTGTCCTTAAGTTCTAGAAACTAGTTATTATGATTAGTTTTTGATAAATCTTTCTACATCAACTTCCGTCTTGTTATCCTTTAATCGTATGGTATATTCCATTTTGTATGGTTTATAACACAACTACACATTAAAATTCGTATAATTAAATCGTAAAGTTTTCAAAACGACTCTGTCTCTTTCGGTTTAAAAAAATTCGTTACTTATCTATCAACGTTTAGAACTTTATTCTAATTATAATTGTTCCTTAGCCTCATAGTTTCAAAACGATTATTTTATTATTCCTAGTATTGATTGAATTTCGGTTTCCCTCCATCATTGTCAGGCATGAGATATTTTTCTCGACGAGTATATGTATGTATATACATACCGCAGCAGCGGAACTCTCAATCCTCCGCCCCCAACATTGCTGCTGCTGCTGCTGCTGCTGCTGCAACGTCTCTTTTATCGTTGGGGGTGTGCATGGTCGTCCTACCCTAAATACCCGGTAGAAAATCAATAACTCGCCTTGTGTTCCACCCCCAACCCCCTCCACCCTCCATATTCAGGTCCCGCTTGCATTTCCTATGTACCCATCCGACGCACCCTAAACTGCGTCGCACTTGCAACGCAACGCAACGCAACGCAACGCAACCCTCCGTTGATGACGATTTATGCAGGCACCCGCTTTCAGCGCAATGATTGCTGCGCAGTAATGAAGCATGCATGGATGCATGCGTACGCACACGCACGCTCGAACATACGGGGCATTCCAAGTGAAATCGTGAATTCATTTGCCTCATATCATCGGAAGATCGTTGCATAACTTTTTTTTTTTCTTACGCATTGATACCAATTCAAAAGAAGCCTGATTTTTTCAAAAGAATTCTTTGTTCAATAAAAATCATTCAAAGATGAAAAGATTTGTCTCGTTTATTTTGGAAATTAAGAAAGAAAGAAAGAAAGAAAGAAAGAAAGAGAAAAAAAAAAATGCACTTTGAAAATATGGCGCAGATTTCGTTAACAGATATATATATATATATATACATCGCGATATCACTTCTCCTCACAGTCACACGCCCCTAAAGCTTGATTCGCAGTGATTTCAAGCTTTCAATTTTATTCCCTTTTTTTCTTTCTCTTCTTTTCTTTTCTTTTTTTTTTTCTTTTTTTTTTTTTTTCACCGAAATTTATCCCACGCGTGCATCCTGTTTGTCACCCCTGATCTCAAACCACATAAAGAGAAAGAGAGAGGGCGAGAGAGAGAGAGAGAGAGAGAGAGAGAGAGAGAGAGAGAGAGAGACCGACGTAAAAGTGTGTGCATGCTTGGGGACCCTGCTGCAGCTCTAGCTTACCCTCGCGATATTCGCTTGGCATGGCAACGAGGCGCGGTGCAGCGAGACAACGGGAAATACCTACATACGTAGTAAATCTGTGTACATGTACATACCTACATACATATGTATTGTATCGTATACTGGACCAATCTCTTCCTTCTCTATACTCGCATTGTAGCCGCAGCGTTCGATTCGAATTCTAAAATGCAAGGGTTGCGTTTCGCGTTTCGCATACCAACGATGTGTTTTCCCTCCGTCGTTGCACGTATACATATATATATATATATATGTGTGTATTATTAACACACACACACACACATTTCGAATGTGAAATTTTTATTTTTTCGAACTCACGTTTTCACAGAGTTCGGATTTTATATCGCATCGTTTTTTCATTTCCTTTCAGGTAAATTTTGTATAACTTAAGAGTCTCTTACTTGTTGATGATGGTTTTTTTTCTTCTTTCTTACTTTTTTTTTTTCGTTTTTTTTTTTTCAAAACACAAGTGAAATACTTGTTTTTGCGGTGCTCGGTGTGGATCAGATTTTTCTTTTACCTTTATTCTCTCTTTTTTTTTTTTCTTCTCTCGCTCTCTGATGTTTTTTTTTTTGTTGTTGTTGTTGTTGTTGTTGTTATCTAGGTTAGTTTTAGGATTTACGAGAATGAGAATTTGAACGTGAAGAAAAGAAGGAAATGATTCTCACATATTACAATGACGACGTGTAGGGAAGTTTTATTGAGATTTTTCTCCGATTACTCAGCACTCGTAACAACATCCTGTCATTTTAATATATGTTGTATAACTTCTGCGTGTATAATACGACGTAATAAATGATCGATTACCTTCGTCTTGTATATGTATATATATAGCTCTCGAAATGCTCTGCGAAACGTTTCTTTTTTTCCCACGTTGAGAGTATAAAATTAATATGTACGCAACGCGCGTTTAGCAAGAAACATGATGAAAATCGTGGATTTTTAACTATATTGTAAAGTAAAGTAAATAGTAAGATAATGTATGAACTTCATCGTTCCTTTGTCAAATAAACAAATTAATTGATTACAGAATATCTCGTTTTTTATCTTTACTCTTAACGCTCACTGTATAAAATAAAAAATGTGAGTTAGTTGAATAATAACAGAAGGAGACGCTTAAAATTGTGTTGAAAAGTTATCTTATTATACATATGTTAATTAGACGACGGAAAGAACGAAGTGGGAAAAAGAAAGGAAAAGTTCGAATGAAAAAAGATAGAGAAGGGAAAAAAGACGGCCAGCATCGGTCAGGTAGCTAAAAAATTATTACATATGTATTATACATGTGTGTTTTTTTTTTTACATCTGTGACGATGCTTCGTCGTTTTGTTATGAAAATAAATATTTTTTCTTTAAATATCTCCGAGGTAACTGGTTTGTCGGATATTTTTATTACCGAAAGTGAATGACAAACATTTTTTAGAGACTCGTTTCGTTCAACTATATATATATATATATATATTAATTAACACATTCGGGTTATTTTCGAACGATGTTGGGCCAGGCCATTTTCTCGTTTCATATTTTTACCTTGCGTATGGGTTTTTTTTTTCTTTTTTGTTCTTTTCGTTTCCCTAATTTCATTTACTAGTTTATTATCATTTATTTATTTTCCAAACCGCTCGCGGTGTTAATTCTCAGGGTTTTCATTGAAATTCCGACGAAACGCATCCAGTATTGGACAGTTTGCCAGAGAGATTTTAAGAAATCCGGCGGTGTAACGGCGTCGTCTGCTAGCTACTACTACTACTACTACTACTACTACTACAACTACACTCCTCTCTCTCCTCTCATAATCTCATTGTAAACATTACCTCCGCTCGACTGGAGATAACGAAATTAACACAGTTCAGACAACCCCTAACACGACTGTGCGAGGTTGGCACCCTTTTCATTATTCTCCCTGTTGTTTTTTTTTTTTTTTTTTTTTTTCTAAATCTTGTCTTTTTTCTTCTTCTTCTTTAAACAACTCTCTTCAAGCCCAATTTATCCATCGTTTCGAAGACTTTTGAAATTTAATAGCAAAAAGTTCGGTTGATTTTCGAGTGCGCTGAAATCGAAATGTTTTGGTAATGTTTGAGATAAAGTTTGGCAACACAATTCCATAGATTTTATTGCGATTGCGAAAGCAGATCTAGACAGTGGAATCATTTTGTGAAGATTGAAAAATGGTTGTTTAATTGTTGGAACTAAAAAAAAATTATCGTTCGACTGTAATTTATGCTACACGAATCAAGTGTCACGTCGATACATCGACTAAGAAATATTTCATTATGAATCGACAGGCTGATTCAATGGTATTAGATCAGGAATGATTTAGTTCCGCTGATTGTGCTAAACAGATTCCTGGAGTTCCTCCTAATAACTGCTCATCTTATTTCTCTTACCGGAAGGGATTTTTCACACGTCACGAAGAGTATTTTGCCACTTGATAAATAAATTTTTTTTTTGTAGAATTACAATGCAACATATTATTTGATATAGCGGTAATCGATCAGTAGATCTCATGATTTTGGAAATTTGACTAATCTTTATCCACCGAATAGATTTTGTGGACTGTATGAAGCGATTTTGTTGAATCTATCAGAGATTATTCAATATTCTGATAATACTATGAAAAAATGATTATTTCATTAAATTGAATGAAGTAAAATCGAAATTTCCTATACATGAGTAAATTTTATTCAATTAAAATTTCTTACAATCTTAAAACAATTATTTCATTAACTTTGCTATTTAGAACGAAATATCGTGTTTCTTTACACATTGATGTTTTGAAAAAGGGAAAAAGTATTCTCTGAGCGCACGGTCAACTCTTAGTAAAGTGTATATAGCAAAATTGCAATGGAATAATGAGACTAAAACGGCAATGCAATGCGATTCGTTCGGACGATCGATATCGATCCCGTAGTTTTTCGTCGACACCTTCAATCACTCACTCCTTCAATCTATGCGAGTGTCCATTCTCTCGTTAAGTTACAAATTTAGCGAAATCCAACTGTAGCGGAGCGCTGCAATGCTGCTCAACGGTAACAACGAGATCAACGAACGTTGATTCGTTCTCGGTTGACACTGATTTACGACGGAACTTCGAGCAGGCATCCAGCTAATAGGAAACGTACCTATCAACCCTGTAGCAAAGCCAGTAGTCAGTCTGCAGCTATTCATTGTCGGGAAGAGAGGAGAGGAGATCAGACCGTCCGAGTCCTGCAACTAAATGCCAGACTCCGACGTTCCTTCCTTCCTTCCTTCCTTCCATCCGTCCTTCCTCTAATCCTTGAATCAGAGCTGATTAACATTTCACGATTAATTAGCTCTTTGTTTCAAAAAGTAGTTAAAATGACCAACCAAGCAATGAAAGGGTGAAAATATCGGTTTTCCAAATAGAAGACGAATGGACTGTAGTAGTTTACATCGACTATCTATGGTCGATTTTTTGCAGCTTCCCTTTTTCACCCCCACCCCTCTGACCGTTCTTCCTTTACGTTATACATCTTCGGCTATACATATATTCACACCGCGTTCTTACCTAGTACGAAAACCAGCTTTATCCCTGGGGAAAGTGAATCTCCCTTCAGGCTTCACCCTCTGCTCCGATAACGCGCGCCCACAGCGGAAGATGAGAGAGAGGAGAGGAGAGAGAGGAGGAGGGGTGTTCTGGCAAACGGCGTGCCGCGCCGGCCGGATGCCCTTGAAAATTCATCCCTGAACTGGGATAAGAGTCGTCGGATGGGCGGCGGTGGGTCGCCTGAGTTCCCTTGGGGCGGGACCTACCTCAACCAGATCGATAACTCCGAGAGAGAGAGAGAGAGAGAGAGAGCAGTTTCCTCTCGCGCCAAACACCCTCGGTTAACACCGGTGGTGGGTCCTTTCGACCCTAAAAGTAGGCTCGGAAAAACCCGGTCCTTTTCTCTCGCTTCCCCTCTTCCTTTACTTCCTTCCTCTTCTTTCTATCGTCGCGTTGGAATTGTTACACGTACCTAACCAGAGCACCAGACCCCACCTCCCTTGGCTTTTGTTGTCGAGCTCTTCTCATGTAACATCGTACGTTGTACGTCGTATCTCAAATTTTTACTGACCGTGGTCAATGGTCTGGATAATTTGATGGAATCCTTTTTTTTTTTTTTTTCATCGTTATCGAAATTCTGTTATCAGTTTCGTGCGATTCATGTCGAAACACTTGTTTCGTTTCATTTTGACAGATGGATATAAAATTGAACGTTTCGTAAGTTTGGAATCGTGATTTTTTACTTCATAACTTTTTGGATTCGATAGTCTGACATTTTTCTTGGCAACAATTGGATTTGATGTTTTTAAATAAGGATTTTTCATCAAATTTCATTGTCAAGTGAAACCTTTACGAAGTTCAACCTCGTTTTATCGTCATGGTTTACGTATTGCACAAGACACTTTAGTCACTTGATCATTTTCAAAGCGATACAGTCTATTTAGAATTTAAGAATTTTATGCGCTCAGAAACTTGTTTTTCTATTCGTTTTATTCTTCTTCCTATCGTCAAAGTTATATTTATCACGGATACATCTGACCGACGTTATTAATGAAAATACCATCATTGATATTGTCATGTTTTCTTCTTCTTATACTTAATCAAGAGAAACGATCATTAATCAACTGATCGCAGTGGTGAAGGTAGCTTTTGTTCGAAACGGAAATTTTAATGTGAGAAGTACTGCGATCTCGTTATTTTTTATAATAATTTAACCCGTTTTGTTCTCGATTTACCTTTTTTTTTTAATTTTTTTTTATTCCTTTCCTTTTACCGTTTGTCGTGCAGTTGGAAAAAAGGTAAAATTCAAGGTTGTAACTATATACTACCCTCAGCCTTTTCCTCCCTTTTCATTCCGTGTTTCCTCTTCGACATACACCTCAGCCAGGAAGGGTATTTGCGCAGTAATCGATGCGTGTGTTTATCTATTTTTCTTATCGTCATCGAACTACGAGCGATCACTATAAAAATAAACGAGACCGAATTGATTGCGATGCGTTTGGGTAAGCCTTCTTCACGTCTTTTCCGTTTCCACGCGAAGACAGTCTGCTTTTGCTGGATCTCGGATAACCGTAAGGGGTGGCTGACAAATCGTCGCGTCGAATGAATCCGGACGAAAGAATGTCTCCTGTTCCCCCACCTCCAACCCCTACCCTCCCTCTTTTTTTGTCCCCTTATATTCTCTTCTTTCGATTTTCCCGTGGCGTTGTTTTGCCGCCGACAAGAGGGTGCAGGAAAAACAATATCAGCGGTTGGAACCGGCAGGCACGTCATAATCCTCGGTTGGAGTAGACAAATGTCGTTGGATGGTCAGCCGAAGAAAGACGACTGGTGGTCACTGAATCGCCCACGAACCCATGGTCGGGGGAAAAACAATGGCGGAATCCTCGTTTTGATATATAAATGTATGGCTGTTGTGGATAATGGATGGAGGAGGAGGAGGAGGAGGAGGAGTATAAACACATCGCAAATACCAATTTGTACCGCTTCGTTGTTGCGACTGAAAGACAATGAATGACACTTGCCAAAATGACGGCTAAGAGTCCTGCACACATACTTTCAGGAGTAAGAACGAGGACACTTGTGGTAAAAAGGCACCACGAAGTCGAGGTGAACTGTTAGACCTGCGTCTTGCGACTTCGATAGCTTTTACGTTTCTGATCCTTCTTCTTCTTATTCTTTTTGTTCTTGTTCTTCTACTACTACTTTTTTTTCTTAGCATTTTCTCTTGCACAATAATCGTTTGATGATTATTTCTTATTTCATTCTCTCGCGTGTCCAGAAAAAAAGGATCTTCTTCTTGGTGTTGGGTTTGTCTTCGATGCTATTGTTTTTCCAAAATCTTAGGGTTGAATTTCTTTTGTCTTTTTTTCCAACCAAACGTCGCACAACCATATATTAATGTTAATATTGAGAGAGAGAGAGAGAGAAAAAGCGCGTCCGAGGTTCTATGCGGTACTTCGCGCTTGTGAACAACTCTTGTGACGTCCCTTGAGAATAACTCTGGTGGATTTCATAGGTGTTGGGTCTAGTTGTACGGTGTTTCAAGCTTGAAGGCTTGCTACATGTAGTTGCGTGACAATCGTTTAGATGGTTGCTCGTCGGCTGCTTGTTTGGTGGGAATGTTATTTTAGGACCTGGTTTGTCCTACCCTAAATCTCTTCTCCTCTATTATCTCGTTGAGAAACATACCACCACCACCACCACCCCTCATCCACATCCCGCTAAATACTTCGCCGAACGATTTATCGGAGAGGCATAAAATGTATAGTGTGACCTGTGTCGTCTGAAACCTTGCGTAGAAAATCGTGTTTAAATTGAACGCGAAACAGCGAACATGTTAACTATTTTTTTTTTCTCTTGTTTTTTCCTAAACTCTCACAACGTTGATTCGTGACAATGAGCTCAATTACTTGTAATTTATTGACTCGCAAAGGCGTAGATTTCGTGTTTTGTTAACTTTCGAGTGGACGACGACGACAAAAAAAAAAAAAAAAAAGATTAAAAAACTTAAAAATAAGGTTGCAAGAAAAATGAAAATTTATTCACTCGGGCGAATTAATTGGATTTACTCTGAATATACATATGTACACGTGGTATATATATATATATATATATATATAATATACATGTATGTATATCCATCGTCTGGTACGATTACAACAACGATAACTCTCGCACAGGCAGTGTGACGAGAGATGCACGCGCGAACGGCGTTGGGAAGTTTTAATCGAAAGGATTACAATTTCATCGCGACTTGTCACGCACCGGATTTTCGCGTAGGCGGGAATCACGCTTGTCGCCGTCGTCGTTGACGTTTATAACTATTATAACTAGAAGTGAACGGAAAATGACGCGCGTTGCGATACCTACACGAGGAGGCCACCAACAACAGCCTACGCCGTTAAGATTGAGGGGGCGTATTCTCATTTTCCCTTTTTTCTTTCTTTCTTTTCTTTTTATATGTCGTATTTTTACACACCTAGATACATGCATATGTACATACCATATAGGTATGTGTATAATGAACGGGCGATAAAACAATTGTGCTTAATGAATTTCTAACACCAGCTCAGACTCACTCAGGTTAAATGGGGTTCTCCGAGAACTACCTCTTACTTCTCTCTTTCTCTCTCTCTCTCTCCTTATGATATTTTACTCATCCTCGTTTACCCTGATATATATATATATATATATATTTATATATTTGATGAAAGGGGCGACGATGCTCACGGGTGTCATTTTTATTACATAACCGTCCACTTTATGTACCGCGGATTGTGATTGATCGAACGATAATCGTAATTTGCTGTACAGATGGTTTTTCTTTTTTCTCTGTTTTTTTTCTCTTTCTTTCCTTCTTTTTTCTTTCTTTCTTCTTTTTATTTCCTTCGCAATCGCAAGTGACTGTGAGTGAGTGAGTGAGTGAGTGGGTGATCGGTTGTTTTGCTTCGGTGAGACGTGGGATTTGACTGATCTTGATGAACGAGTCGACGATTCCACGAGCTGAGCTTTTTTACGAATAACCAGATCGAGTGTTTTCGAAAGAAGGAAAACTTTCCGCTGGATGAAACTTTCGATTCATGCAATTTCAACCTCGCTTTCGCGATCTTGATCAACGATCCTACCGCAAGGTTCACTTGTTTTTACTTTTCTTCATTTCATCTCTATCTCTCTCTCTTTCTATCTATATCTCATCTCTTCCTTAAGCTCGTATATATTATATATGACAGTCGTTATCTCTGAAATTGTTTTTCGCTCGGTGCAGCAACGTTGGAGTATTTTTCTGTTTACCAGTGGTAAGAAGTATACTTCTCTTTTCGTCTTTTTCTTCCACCCCTTCGTTTTGTTTTTCATCTTTCGTTCTCATCTTTTCGTTACTCTCTCTCTCTCCTCACTGTGTTTGGTTTAATGACAAACTGGTGATAATGGTTTTTCAAATTACAAACTTAGATCATCTTCCTCGATCTATCGTATTCCATCGTTTCGAGTCCTCGTTTATTTCGATTCTTTTTGCGCCGTTCTACGAATTACCAAAACAAGGGTGCACGAAAAAGTGAAATAAAGAGAAAACAAAAAAATATCATAAAAACAATTGTGGTTGCACCGATTTCGTATCCACTTTGGGCGATCAGGGTCCGCCATGATTCCCTGCAGGCTGCATTACGTCGACGTATATATATCTGTCCAACTATTTTATCCCTTGTAGTGGGTACACCATACCTATCTACCTATCTACCTACCTTTATTCGTGCAGAAATGGGGATTGCGCAACGATCGCTCGCTTTGGGGCTCGACACGACTCGAACTCATCCGATAAAATCGGACGGCTGAATTTCTGTCTCCTACCCTCTTTACTCAACACGATTCTACTCACTACCACCACCCCAACCCCTCCTCCCCTCCCCCCTCTGTCTCTCCCATTTGTTCGACCCCAGCATTTGCTGCTGCACTGCAGCAGCTAGACGACCGTATCGATTCGGTGAAACTTCCTCCCCTTTTCCCCAAAATCAATATAAAATCGGTAACAAATTTATTCAGGTTTTTTTTCTTACGTTTATTCGGTTTCATTGTTTTTCTTATTCTTCTTCCTTTTTCCGAAAGCTTTTTGATATCTCCGGGTTGTTTTCTTCTGACCATTCACCTTCGTAATGACAAGAGAAAAAGATGCAGGACTAAGAAGGAACTTTGGAAGGTTTGGTGTATATATATATATATATGTATAGGTATATATATATAAGCACGTGTTCAGTATCCTTAGAATTTTCTGTACCCGTTTCTCTTTGAGATGGAGATTGGATTCTATTGAATTTTGAAAAGATTTTTGAATTATTCACCGTCTAGACCGTCGTTATATGCATGTATGTGTATAGTTCAAGATACTTGGACTTGCTTGCATAACGCACACATTCAACAAGCCGAAATGCCAAACTCCTGCGTCTATGGGATGAGGCGAAGTTTGTCCAAATAAGGATGGAGGGAGGGTGGGAGAAAGGAACGTGACATTCCGTTAAAGCCACGAAATCGTGTTGTGCCCCAAAATTTCCCTTCTATCACGGATAGTTTGACGCTTGGAGGTCGACCTGGCTGAACCGCAACCGAAATTCTCCGGCTTTACATCCCTTGGGAGTTTCACCGGTGTCAAAATCTGACGTATATATATATAATTATTTCAATGTCATCGTTAGTGATAAAGTTTCTATTATATTATATAATTTTCTTTTTCACCCCTTTCGACTCGAATTGATCTTCTTTTCAATTTATACACAAAACCGTAATTGTGGTCAGTACAGAGTTTTTTTTTTTTTTTTTTATTTATAGGGTGCATTACTCTCGGAGTGCGATTCTGCGTTCCTCGGATGAAAAACAATTTAAACTTGGTTCAAAACTGTTGTTGGGAACAACGATCAATTTACCTTTGCCTAACGTAAAAAGCTTCGAAAGCTTCGAACTTTCTCCCCGGGGCAATTTCGAGGAAAAGCGTTACTGCTTAACAAGGACTTGAAGTCTGGCTGGCTGGCTGGCTAGCTGGGTGGGTGTCGTTACAACTGCTAAGTGCTGACGTGATGGTTGAAGAAAAAAAAATTACATCGGATCATGTTAGGGGAGTGAGAGAAGGGGGGAACAAACTGGGAGTGAATAAGAAAATGAAGAAACGTTGATTAAGAGTGAGAGAAGCGAGTAGTAGTGCGGCGTCATCTTCGTTAGTAGAGAAATTGATGCAATTACAACTTTGACGACAGTCTATTTACAGGCGTTTGCGCATCCTGCCACCCTGCGGCGCTGCTGAATGTCAAGGGCAAAGCTGCTGTCGGGGGTGTCGGAACGACGACGCCGGGGGACAAGGTGGTCGATATTGAAACCTCCTCCGACCTACCGAATCCACGATTATCGCGGAACGCTATCTATCGGCTGATGCATAGTTTCAGAAAGAAAAGCACGTTGCGGATAGGAAACTGAACACCGTTGCACCCCGGCCGTTTCTCATGATGCAATCTCTGTTTGAACACGAGCTGCATTCAATTCTAACTTCCGTTTATACACGTATCAGTTTGGGAAATCTCTGTTAAAAGCAGTTACTGTAAGATAAAGGAAAAATTGTTCGCCACTTTGATTTGAGGTTAAGATAAATACTGTCAAGTAAGGTCATTGTCGTCATGGTGTTTAGTGGTTTTGGATCGCATTGAGGTCCTTGAATTTGTTACGGATTTTTTACTGGACGCCATATTCGTGATCAATAAAAAATTGCGAAACTAACACACTTTTGGTAAGCCAAACCGTAGTGGCTTCAGTGGTTTCAAGATCCTCGTTTAACGTGTTTTTACTTCCCCTTCGGAATTCCAGGGTAAAAGATAATTTCGTGAAGGTAGTCGCGTTATGCCTGTTAATTGAGTGAATTATCGGATGGGAAAAAAGAAAGTCAATGCTGCGAGGTGAAAGGAGTAGGCTAAAAGTATTATTATATAAACTGGTAGCAAATTTAGGATAAGAAAGTATATCTCGTCCACGTCGTTGGATGCAAACGGGTGGATGTTGGTGTTGGCTCAGACGGCAGTGGCAGTGGCGAGCGGTTGGTTTGTTACACGCGATAACCCTTTGGTTAGCCAAGTGTGGCTTGAGCCGGAGTCTCGACACCCTATTTAAAGCCCAGACATTGGCTGCGGGTAGATAACGTCGTCAGCCACTGAACCCTTGTGACATTAACGCTGCTACCATAGTTCCTTGGCTCTCTCTCTCTCTCATTCTCTCTTCTTCCTCCTCGTGTGTCGGTACTTGAATATCAACGACATAATGTATACCTCGAATGGACAGAATTCTCTATCCTCTTAATGTCGAGGCCAAAGTTCACCGACTTGCCTTCATTACTTCATAATTTCGCAAAACGAACTGCTAATTATACACGAAATTCAATTCATCGAGGGTGCTTTTTTTTTGGTTTTTTTTTGTTCTGTAACCAATTACGATAGCTATATACTCTACTATCGGACCAGTTTCATCTCTAGATTTATTTCGCATACCTAGTTCGCGTCTTGTTTTTCATACTGAAAAAGAAACGTGAGATTTTTGTCAATTAATATGCTGTACTCGTTGAAGGTTCGTTTAGCTTAGTTGTTTTTTTTTTCTCATCTTCCCCTCCCCCTCCCTCGCCCTTTTTGTGCAAGGTACCTCGTGCCAGTTCTCTCGTCTCGATCCAATCTCAATTTTCTGAACGTACTGTCTTTCCATTCTTTTCTTTACCGTCCTAGAAAGTAGCCGGAAAGTAGCTTCTAGTACACGATGGCATCCCGGCGACGCTATCTATTCCACTCAGATCACCGTTTACGCTTTATCCGTGACACGCTCTTATTATACCCAACCTTCTTGCCTGCCTCGCGTTCTCACATTTTTCACCCGTCCCCCCCCTTTTTTTTCTTCTTTTTTTTTTGCTTTCTTTCTTATCATATTCTCCTCGTCTACGATCTTCCTTCTTTTTCCCCTACAAATATTTTCTTTCGATTACGAGTAGAATCGTGATCTTCCAGTGAGAGGATTTTTTTCTTTTTCCACCTCGTTATCTGCCGCTTCCTCATACCGTCTTCCTGGGGGAGGAGTTAGGTACGGATCGCGAGATGAGGAAAAGCGTACAGATCACACCCGCGTGTCTCATTACCTATGTACATCCGTGTAAACGCCGGAGTTTAAAGCGACTAAAGATGGAACCTCGAGCCTTGAGGGGGTCCAAAGACGTTGAGGTGGATGAACGCAGAGGGTGGATGCGTAACGTAACGTTGGAAAGGTCACGGGTTGATTCCCGTTCGGTGGTTTCTTCTTCGCCGCGAGTAGCAGCGCATCATCACTTCTTCCTCATCCCATGGACCGTTGGTCGGTGGTTGGAGAACCGTCCGTCGTCACTACCGCTGATTGTGTTCTACTCTACCTTGGCCGGCATGGCACGACCGTCATTAGGGAAATTAGCAACCCTTATTTTATGCTCTCAGCTTTAAGTCTACTTCAGGGGGATGGGAATCAATGGCGCAGCTGACAAGGTCGGCTGGGCGCATGCGCGCAGACGATTCTATCGACCCTTGCTCGCTGCTATTGCTACTGCTACTGCTACTGCTGCTGCTGCTGCTGTTGCCGTTGCACAGACACGGCCTACCCTTTCCATCCTGGATATATTCTCCTCCTCCACCTAATACACCCCCGCCGAGCGTGGGGCAGGGTGGAAAGCCCGCTGCATCAGGGTGGCCTTGACTCTCCACTTTCCCTTGATAATATATGACACACCTACAGGGCGTTCCGTTTCGTATGTAACGATACTCGCGTGTTCCCAAAGTACACATTTCTCACGTCAGGCGAGGGCTCCTTTATATCTTTCTTTTGAAGAGGCTTTTCTTCATTCATTTTTCTTACACTTAGAAGAGTGATGATACGACGCTTGGTTACAACGTTCATTGTTCAAATTACTTTTTTTTTTACATTCGTATTCTTCGATCGGTTAGGTCAAAGTTTGGACAGTGTGTTCAAAAAATTGATGGAAGTTGGACTTGTTGGAAAGTTAGGTTTGTTGCTGTCATACCCGTTTTTTGATAATATTTTATTGTATTTGGTTGAACTCGTTCCGAACCGTAAAATTTGAACCCTCTTATCCTGGGAAACGATATTTTGACAATGATCTGCAGACAAACTGTAGTAATCGACGGGGTGGTTATGCCTTGACGATGAATCCTCACTGCCTCCTACCCTGTTTTCCATCAAAGTGAACGAGGGCTAACCATCGTTTTCTCTTCATTCTTCGTCTATTCTTCCACCCACCCCGAAGCCTTTTCACTGTAACAATAAAACTGTCCATTCGTTGCACCCTTGCGGCTTTTCTTCCTTCCTTCCTTCCTTCCTTCCTTCCTTCCTTCCTTCCTTCCTTCCTTGTCAGGAGGTCGCGTCAGCGTAAACAATGCCTCGATTAGAGAGGACAATACCGTTGATCTTTCGACAAGGCTGACACGACTTCAACAACGTGTCAGGGAAAATAATACCTTTGTCTGTTAACCGACGACATGGTGCCCTAAACCCAAGTTCCTTGAAACACTTTGTTGGTGTTTTACGTACAAACGAATTAATCGATTTGGTGTATAATAATAATAACAATAACAATAATCATACTACTTTTGAACGCCAATTGGAAAGATGTGCAGATTTTTTTGGTGACCTCCTAGCGTCTCTTTATGAAGGGAAATTCACATCAGACGGATGTTATGGATCGTACGTACATCCAACGGTTAATGGCTTCAACTACTGTGTTGATTTACGAGCGGATCTCTTGTTGTAACCTTGGCGGAGACCTTGGAAGGGTTTTGCTCGGGCAATCAATTCTTGGAGGTGTATGGTAGAAGTGCGGTATGTTGGTACCTTGGAGCAGACCTTCTTTGGCAAACCTAATCTTAGCTAGCTCATCTGTGAAATCATCTGACGAACGTTTCAACGGCGGTTAAAGGGGGGAAGACAAGGTGAAGGAAGAGTGCGGGCGAAGAACTTGTGTAATTTCTGGGTGGAATTCTATTCTCCGATTACCTATCCTGCCGTAACGTACCCTCTCATCTTATTCTCGTACCTTTAGATTCCAGTCTCGTCTCGTGGCGTTGGTGAGAATGGCACCGCAAAAAACACCGACTTGGCTGTTACGGCTTGCGCTTCGTCGTTGGATTCGTTCTTTTCTTTGGTCCTTCCTCCGTTCCTTCCTTCCTTCCTTCTTTCCTTGGTTCGTTCGTACACCTCGTACCTACTCACCACTTCTTCTCTTCTCATATGTATATGTCGTAGCCAAACTCTTGATGGTACGCGAGGTATCAGTAAAAGAAAAAGAGGAAGAGGAGGATGAGGAGGAAAGAACGGCGACTTGGGACATAAAAATACGTCGTTAGATGTAACAAAGAACAAACCGGCTACCGACTTTGCAGTCGTCTCCGGTCTAGAAACTTTCTCCTTTTACGCTGAGGAAAGATTCGCTCTCTTCTCATCCTCTTCCATCTTTTCTTCCTTGTTTCTTTACTTATTTACTTCCTTTCTTTCTTTCTTTCTAACCTCCAAACTTTGTCCTTCTGCCTTGAGTGCACTCGCGATGTTCGTTGAAACGGTTTTTCACTCCTTGTTTCGTATTTCATTTCGTTAGACTAAAACGTTCGGATCTTCTTCTGACAATAAAACTTCGGTCGTTTAATATTTTTTTTTCACGTATCGAGGTATCGATATCCGACTTCTTTTATACTATCGATCCAATTCTTCTCTCCAAGTAATACTATCCAAATCCAAGTCCGGATAGTAGGCATCGTACATCGTCGTGGAATTATTTCCAGACATTGTCATTCAGGTCTCTCTTCTTCTCTTACGATCGTGCATAAGGTTATGTAACTTAATTTATAACAAAGATTTATTTTACGGGAGCTCAAGTAGGATGATCGTAATGGCTTATTGCTGTTCTTCTTGGGGAAAACTTTTTCTTCTACCAAACTGGTCGTATAATAGTCTCTCGTCTCCACGGTATGGAGACCTCTGAGGTATATTAAACTTTTTATAGTTGAAAAGACAAAGACGATGATGAAAAAAAGAAGGAATAATGAAAAGTAGGATGACGGCAGAAGGGGCGGGGGGGTGGAGACACAAGGATGCGATACTAAAAGCATTAAAAGATGTTTTTTTACTTCCTTCCTTAACCCAATCGTTTCACGATATGTTTGATGAACTTGGATAAAAACAAAAAACAAAAAAAAATTACTTCTCTCTCTCTCCAACTCACGCAAAGAGTAAAGTTATTCAAGTTGACGAATATATTCGGTCAACTAAATTTTTCGTTAACAAAGATAAAAGTCGGTGGGGGTGGAAATATTTGGGGAAAGTTTGTTTAACTCGGAAAATCAAACTTACGTCGTTATGCCCGTATCGAGAAATCATTTTCCGTCCCTCCGTCGTATGAGCTAGCGATACAAAACTCTCTCGAAATTTAATTGGCTGTTGTTTGTTTTTTTCTGTTTGAACCGCTCGAAATCTCTCTTGTATCCGTTAACCCTTTCATCCTCTACTCATTCTCTGTGTTAAAAAAAAAACAAAAAAAAAAACGCTGAAAAGTAAATCAAATGAAAAAAAAGAAAAAAGAAAACGTACCGCGGAATCATACCGTAGAATAACACACCCGAGAGTTGGTTCGCAGACGTCGTAAATTTCCATTATTATCGGTATCCACCCCCCCGTCGTTCGTCCGGCGGTGCTTCTGCACATCCGGCCTAGACGACAACTACTTTTAAACCCCTTTGCTGCTGCAAGTCGTCGTTGTGTAACTTTGTATAGTAGTTTTTAGTATTATTTCGGGTACTTTGTAATCATAGGATACACGTGTACGTTTGGGGGTTTCCGTTACGCTTGTTCTTATAACGTTGTAAAAATGATGATTTAACGTGTAGCTTGTTGTTTTTTTTTTTTTTTTTTTTTTGTTTTTTCTTTTTCGAAAAATGTCAAACGGATTAAAAAATTGTTGGATAGCGGCTAGGAAGAATAACGAAAGAATTGAAGAAGGTGACAGAGGTAGGGGGAACGGTATTGATGATCACGATGATGATGATGATGATCATGATGATAGAACAACATTCTTCCATTGCGTTGCGTTGCATCTTTTTGCAGTTGTTAAATACTACATTGGTTTATTCATGATATTATTCAGAATTGTTTACATCGGTAAATCATAAACTTGCCGACTAGCATATCAATCGAGTAAACGTTTGTATACCTTTTGATAATGATCACGAGATACCGGACTTTGTGGCTTCTCGCATCAAGGAGACACATAATTTCGCGGCGTTCTCATGCGCGTCACTTGAAATGGTAATTGCATCCTTACGACACGCGTCGAATGTCTTGGAAAACAAGAAAAATAAATAAATAAATTGAAAAAAAAAAAAAAAAAAAACATCATCTCATCCCTCGGAATGTTTGAAAATCCTTCAGCATCAAATTAACTTTTTTTCATATATATATATATATATATGGCTAAATCATCTATATAACAATGAACATCTTTATTGTCTTTTTATTTTTTTTTTATTTCATCACATTCTCGTGTCGATAATTCGGTGAAAATCAAAACCGTTGAAATTTTGGTGTAATTTCGGCATGACTAAGATGGTTCGTATAGAACGTCAGCTTAAATTGTAATTGATGCATCCCTTCGTTATTCTATCGTCCATAATATTTTACACCGTAAGCGTTGGAAAAGATGCCGAAGCACGTATAAGACTTCTTGTATGAATGCTGCAGTTACGACGGTATAGTATCTAACGGTGTGTCTACTTTATATGTAAAAACGGTTAGGATTCACTGGTGTTAAGCAATTGGTTTTCGGAGCTGCTCAGCATAAAAAGGGTAATTTTAAATTTATGTATCTGGGTTATTGGTGGATTTATACACGTACAAGAGGATCGATGGAGTTTCAACGAAAATCGTCTCATCTTTACTCTACGATCACACCACAGCGAGAGAAAGAAAGAGGCATAGAGAGAGGAGAGAGAAGAGAGTAAAGTGTCTGAGTGGAATTTATGTTCGCCTAAAATAAAACTGTTTTTCAACATAATCGTAATCGAGTGCGATTTTATATTATATATATATATATATATATATATATATACTGTCAAAGCAATGATGCAAAAACCTCTTTGGAGATGCAACGCGAACGTCTGAAGGAAAAAAAAGAAGTAAAAAAACAAAAAGAAAGCAAAACGAAAGAGACGAATTCGAACCATCGTTTTCAGCTTTTGTTATTATTAATATTAAGCTAAGGTGGAAAAGCTGTTCATCTACCTACCCTGTGTACACACACACACACACACACATACACACTGACTTTCTACAGTAGCTATGCTCATGTAAATATTATTATTATTATTATACACAAACACACACGTGAAGTTTTAACAAACTAGAAGAAGGCTTTATGCCTGGATTAAACTATGTAACATATACCTTATACTACTACTCGAGTAGTGGCCTTAACGTCTCTCACTCTCTTTCTCTCTCCTTGCATACCGTAAAATAAATTTAGGCTTTTAAACCCCGGGGTGTATTAACGACCTTCTAAATCGCCTCCTCGTCGTGATATTTATGCAGAACAGGGACTTTTGGTGGTTTTTTTTCTTTTCTTCTGTCTTGTCTTTATATGTTTTAGTTTATTCTCGCATCTCGTCCTTCCTCCTTTTCCTCTCGTTTTTCCCTTCCTTGAAAATATTCATATACAGATTTATTGCCGGGGAACGTGTTTAGCCTGCGTTATGTTACGTATATATATATATATATATATATATATAAGTATTTTATATACCTACAGTAGCGTAACTTCACTTGCATAATATTCGTATATCCGTGCGTATACATGCGCTTTTATCAAATTTCTTTTCAAATGCTGAAAAAAGTACGATTTTTGAGGTTTAGTAACACGTTACGGCGTTACGTTAAAAATTAATTTTAGTCGTTTTTCTTTTATTCTATATTGTTAATCAATGATTTTCAACTTTTGAACGGAGTATGATTTGAAAATTCGAATAATATCTCTTGTTTTGTTACGGTTTATTAAAAATTTGAAAAAAAAAAAAAAAAAAATTCTAAAATAGTGAAATAACGGTTTTTTTCCTCAACACGAATCTTTCCAATAACGTCACGTTTACCAACTAACTTCAAGACGATGAAAAAGAGACGCTTTTCATTCCAGGAATTTCATTTTCGGTACGACAATTTTTTTTTCCAGTTTCGTACAATTTTGCTTTATATATATATCTGTATTTTTTTTTTTTTTTTTTTTTTTTTTACTTTTTACTTTTTCGTTTCGTCGATCTCCGTCTATAATACTTGTTATTTTTATCCAGCGTTTCGGTACATTTGCTCGCATTAGAAACGTCGTGAGTTTTTTATTTTTTTTTTTTTTTTCTTCACTCTCTTTCTTGCTTTCTTTTCCTTTTTCTTGGTAACCGAACAGTGAACAGCTACAACCTTTCTCCTATCGCTCGTTTAATCGTCCCATTTATAGTCTTGCCCGAGGTCAGTTGAGTGCACTAATGTAAAGGGTAAATTATGTGTTCACGTATATCTGGACGTTCACGTCGCGTCTTGTCCGCATGAGGAATTCACCGTTCGTTTCTCGACTTCTCTTCCTCTCTTTTTTTCTTCCTCATTTTCTCTCGTCTTCTTCTCCCTCCTTTCTTCCTTCCTACCCCTAATACCTTGCCACTGAGAAATCTTCACGTGATCTCTAAATAACTTTATACGATGCGTACGAAAGTACCGTAAGTACCTACAGAACTTTGATTTCAGGCACATATATATTACGTTATATTATATATATATATATATACGTAGTATACATATACATATGACATATATATTATATATAATCTGAGAATTTTGTAAGGTGATGTAAAAATTATGTCGTATTTATTAAAAAAAATTTTACTCGTCTGAAATGTTTATTTTTTTTTTTTTTTTGTTTTTTGGTTCGTATCCAAGTATTTGGATACGATTCCAGTTAACGATGTGAATAAAATTAAATGTTCATTTGTAACATTGTGTAATGGTGGCTGGAAAAAATTGTTTCCTTCCTTCATTTGTTTCGAGTTTTGAAAATTTCGCAATCTTTAATTCTTTAAAAAAAAAAAAATTATTTTCGAGTTCTTGTCGGCTCGGGTGAAACTCGTCTCTTCTCCCTTCGTACTCTCCGTGTCTTCTACCTAAGAGTGACAAAATGCGGCGATTACCAACCGAGTTGGTCCCTCGAGGGCGACTCGAGGGTGGCTGATGACGCGCTTGGGATCTCTTCAAAATTAACTACCACCATCTTTTCCCACCTACTCGTATCCTCCTCGCGTAGAGTTGACTCGCCTCTCTCTCTCTTTCTTCTTTCCATCTCTCTCTCTCTCTTCATACTTTGTCGTATGGACACGGTGTTCATGTAGAAATAATTATCGTAAATGTCCTTTGATTCGTACCGTAAAATTTATCACCACGTCATCTACATGCATGTGTATAAGAAACTTGAAAACTTCAAAGTGCCCATCGTTAGTTTATCGCACGCGTGTGTCCGTGTATGAACGAAGCTTACGCATATGCGTAATAAATTCTCACCCTCTCTTCTCACTCTTTTTTTTTTTTTTTTTTTTTTTTCCATTTTTTCTCTTCACTTATTCCCCTCACTGCTGCTGCTGCTGCTGCTGCTGCTTGCAGCATTCGACGACGGATAAGCCAAGAATTTTTATTACCCTCTTGGCGCGATGCTGCAGAACACCCTCTCTTTCTCTCTCTCTCTCTCTCTCTCTCTCTCTCTTTCTAGATACTCACAGTTCTCTATTTCGCTCGTAGGGGGAATTCAAAAAACGTGATGTCAGAAAACTGATCCCGTTACCTCAATAGCGTTATTTTATCACGCTTTGAGTACACTATATTGCTGTATATAAAACACTTGTTGTTTTCTCTCTCTTTCTCTCTCTATCTCTGGATAAATTATTATTTCAACGATTATATTAGTAATTCCAAGATCGAGTACGTCGTCGGACTTTCGGTTTTGTTATCACTGAATTTCTTTTCACCTACCTACCTATCGGCTATTTGCTAATTGCCATTACCATTACCATTACCATTACCATTACCAACGAAGAGATTTACAGTTCAAGTGTGAGAGCTCGATAGATGTTGTTTCCTCAAATATTCATGCGGATGATATGACCGTTCCTCTCTGCCTGTTATAGGTGTGTGCACGCCTTGTGCATGGGGACCGAAAATAACTTAGGGCCACTGACTTTGCAGAGCCTCGGGGCGTTACGTACCTATAGGTGTACTTTATATATGTATATATATATATATATACACAGACGTACGTATATTCGTAGTAATTTCAAGAGGATTTCAATTTTTATATCGGTGTACAAGAATAAATGATCGTACGATCGTTAATTATATATAATTATAAGTTTTGGTATCGATGTAGGTAATTGTCTCGAGAAGATGAAAATCCGAAATTGTGGTAATTTGTTTTCAAGTACAAACTTGATGACACTTGTCAACCACAACGTCGTCAGAGCAATTCTTTCTGAAATCGTCGTTTGAATAAACGATCCGTGTCTTTTTGTACTTTTTTTTTTTTTTTTTTTTTTTTCCTGTCTTCGGCGAAGAAACGAATCAACTTTGACCCGGGAAAGTCGAAGAGAGTCGTTTTTCTTTCTATATTTTCCCTTTTTGTTTTTCTACCCCTTTTTTTACGTATCTCATTGACTTGGTGACACAATTTACTCAGGGAATTTATCTAGTAGGGAAAGAAAAAATTGGATGAAAAAAAAAAAAACAAAGAAAAATTTATCAATAATAATAATAATGAAAACTAGCAAGCGGTCACCAACTGTCGTCTTTTTCATTCGCCATCTGTATAGTAATTCTGTGAAACTTCGAGAGAAATACACGTATAATCGTCGTCGGGATCTAGACAATTGCATTCCAGGCATTCTATATTTAAAATTTTGAATGACATTTTAAGTATCACGATGTAGAATTAATTGGGTATCAATAAAAAATCTTATTATATATATATATTTGTGTGTGTGTGTGTGTTATGACGTGTGTTGTCTCTCTGTAACGTGGTCGTAAAATTGAAGAAAAGAAACGAACGAATAAATAGCGTGTGCCATACCTATATATATATATATATAGGTATAGAGATAAGAATACCGCGGTAACCTGCGACTGATTGAGTCACGTGCCCATTAATCTCTGCACCGCGTAACTGTCGTGGTTTTTTTCTTTTCTCTACCTTTTCATTAATTCTTTTTTTTTTTTGTTTCTTCCTCTAAATTATCATGATCATTAATTTTTTAGCCTTTTTTTTTTTTTTTTTTTCTATTCAAGTAATTAATTTGTTTGATAATTTTTTTCTCTCTTGTCTCTGTTACAGGTACGTGGAATTCACTATTTTTCTACGCTTTGAGACGTGATAAAAACGTGTTATTAAATAGTACCGCGGACGGGGTTCGTTGAGGAAGCGCTTTTGGTGAGTGAATAAATTTATTGTAATATTTTTTTTGCCTCGTTATTTAATAAACTTTTAATTTTTTCATTTTCGCGTGGTAAGTTACCCTAGTCGACAACACCCGCGGTATCTGTGATACGCGCGACAATCTTTGTGCACAATCAACTTCCGGGAACGGTTGAGGTACATTATGTGATAATTTTACCGTGTGAAATTCTTGAAATTGTTTTGGTACTTGGTTATATATATATATATATATATATATACGTATACGCCGCCGCCTACTCGGCACAATCTGTAATACACGACACGTATATATATATATATGTACAAATACGTATACACATACGGTATACTGCACACGTTGCGAAATGATTACTGCGACCCGATTAAAACGAAAATAATGCAGATAACTAAATGTGTATATCATAATTATTTATTAAATGTAGATTTTTCTACAAATATATATTGCGTATTCCGTTTTGATAAACAATTTATTATACAATATACGTATTATACGAGTTTGAATTCTAGGTTGGAATTGTATGTTTTTTTTGTTTTTTTTTTCTTTCCTCTTACGTCAGGATACGGGATACGACATTATTTTCTAAATTTAAGCGTTCGCCGATAGAAATTGCAAGTAGGTATTGATTGTGTTTTTTTTTTTTTTTTTTATCGAATTTTTTGTTGAAATGAGAAGAAAAAGTACATTTTTTTAAAATTTATTTTCTCTTTTTCTCCACACCACGTAAATTTGATAAGTATAAAAGAGATAAAAGAATAGAAATGAAAAAAAAAAAGGTACAAATTTGTACTCGACGTGAAATTTTCGTGTCGACAAATCGGGTTGCAAAACTGGCAATTATTGTTGACAATATTATAAGTATACGACACGTAATGTGGGTATCTGCAGAAATTTAGTCCGCAAGAGAGAGAGAGAGAGAAAAAAGAAAAAAAAAACAAAAAACATTCGGATTAAGACAAATTGGAGCAAAGATCAACGACCGTGTAAGCAACAGCAACGTTCACCATTTGAACGAAATGTTGTAATAATTACATTTATAACATATTACTTGTCTCTTCGTCGTCGTCGTCGACGACGCGGCTTGTTATAAAAACAGATTAAAATACCGACGTAGGAATAGTAAACAAAATTTTTGGTAAATGGCCAAAAGGCAGCGGCTTTTATTCTGTTAATGGTCAATCATCGTTGCTTCCTGATGTGGTTCACGATGACGAATCGTTTACCATATTTCTGAATTCTGTTCATTGTCATTAATTTTACATTGTAGTAAGGAATTTTCGTTAATCGAGAATCAATGCTTTTTGTGGTATTTCGATGGAAGAGATTAGATATGTACCCACGTTGTGTAGACGAACTCGTTTGTCATGATGATTCTGAAAAATGAATTAGAAAAACACACTGTTTACAAAATCATGCATACAAAATCTTACATATTGATTCAGTTTTTTATTTTTTTTTCTTCTATTCAAAATCGCTTAAAATTTTTTTAAACATGTACAGTAAAACTGTTCATAAATATCGATTTAAGAAAATTGTAAAATTAAATTTTTAACGCAATGCGAAGCGACGCAATAATATAAGGAAAAAAAGTTTTGCGAATGAAAAAAAAAAATAATAACTAAATCCAACATTATTTGGAAATTTAAAATTTATTTTGAAATAAGTAGGCTTTTAAAAATTGAAGTGTCGGACATTCCAAAAAAGATGCGAAGTAGCGATTCTTTTTAAACACCCATCGTTACTAATTTCATCCTCATCTTTCCGACTCTAGTTGCCCAAGCGATAGGCGACGACGAAGACGACGATGATTATGATGAGGCACCACTTCTCGCTGGGCGAGTGCGTGAATAGCTAGCTAGTCCTAGAATAGTGACGATAATAGCAGTGGCTCGAGGCAATATTACTGACCTAACCCAAGAACGCTCGACGTTTCTCTTGGCGTTGGTGCTGCTGCCGCTGCCGCTGCCATCGCCATGCTACTTGCTAGCCTTCTCTGCAACTTGTTGGTTGGTTCGTTGGTTCGTTGGTTCGTTGGTTAGTTGGCTAGCTTGCTCGGCAGCTCATAGCTTAGCTGGCTCGGTCGTTGACTGATTATTACGCGGCTGAGAACGGCCTTGTTTCCATTACGCTATCGCCTACTACTACTACTACTACTAATACTACTCAGGGTTTGCTGGATGAAGGTGAAACCATCGCGACTACTGTGTAATAACATAACTTTAGTCTCATCTACGATCGTTATCGCTCTACGCTCTTCTCACTCTTCACTCTTCAATCGCGTTATAATTATAGAGCACCACATGTGCATATGCCTCCTATACTCGTTTATTATAATATGCTGCATGCGTTTTCAATGAGTTATTATCGCTTCTCTCTCTCTTTCTCTCTCTCTCTCTCTCTCTCTCTCTCTCTCTCTCTCTCTCTCTGCAGTATGCAGAGATCCAAGGTTCAGACTTCGAACTCAACCATCCACTCGTATCCATGTTTTTATGCTTCATCGTCTTACGGCCATTACGACTTCCGATAGATCGCATGATCGATTAACACCTTTCAGTTGCATTAGTGCAATTTTTGCCCAGTAATCGAGTTTACGAACTTTTGTCCACTACGGTAGAATGTTTTTCGTTTTCTAAGCAGATATTTCGTTTTCGAAAAATTTTTATATTCGGTTACATATTTTAGAATTCGTTTTTGCTAATCATGATTGCAATAGGACTTAGCTTTTACTGTAACCTCATATTGGCTGACAGTTTATATCCACATCTACAGACTATTTCAAGGTTGTTATATCATCTAACGCTATAGTTGCGTCAATTTCGTTATATACCAGTGTAAAGTGGATCTCAATCCATTTGCATCTGAGAACCTATTCTAATTTAACGATAATGTTGATAATTGTAAGGATAATTAAAGGTTGATTGATTGTATTTACAAACTTTGAATAATCGTTCGGTCGTAACGTTTAATACAATTGATTATTCTGTACGAGAAGAGAGAAAGAGAGAGAAAGAGAGAAGTTTAAGCTGGCGATGATACGGTTGAATTACTTCTCGTAACGGTCGAGTAGGTAAATATTTTTTTTCCCGCTACGACGTGTATCATGCGTGATAATTCAGTGTGTGTGTCACCGTCATGTTTTGGCAAGCGTGTACGAACTTCCGGACTTGCCAATTACACTTTGGGCTCAGAGGTCGTACAATGGCGTTGGATGAAGGAGTGCCGCGCCGCGCCGTCGAGAATAACAAAGTAACAATTTGGAACAAGCCTCGCAGACCATGACCTGACTGACGCTGAACAACCGTCTCGCCCTTCGTCCTGTGTTCCCATTCCACTGGCTGTGGCCCTCTTCCTTTTCAGGGCAGAACTGAGCGGATAGGCGGCAGAAAGCGCGACAGAGACAGAGAGATAAAGAGGGAAAAAGTTTTGGGTTAATTTAAGTTATCTTGAGGGGGGGATCGCGATTAATAAGGACGGTGACGACCCTCGTGGCGATCGTCGAGCTGAAGAATTTTCAAACCAGCCACCCCTAAAGAGCAACAAAGCGTGTCGTTTATGGCCAGGTTAATAATCAGTGATCGTAGATTTTCTGTTGGAGAAAGAGAGAGAAAGAAAATAGAAAAGGTGAAAAACTTCTTGAGGTGGAAGGGTTGGGAGATAAGGAGGAAAAGGTGGACAGAGCGATAAGGTGTGGAAGACTCGTCGATCACGCACAGACGGAAACTGTACGATCGGCACGTAATCACCTTGTACATTTCGACCGTGAGAAAATGCTAATTCAAGCCAGCCTGCGACTTACAAGAGGATTTTTATTTCATCACTCGTACAGGAATACCTTCAATCTACTACCATCCACTTGTTGACGCGATCCTTTCCACTTCTGACGACTTGGCGCCGGATACTTTTCACTTCTCGTTAACGTTTCGATAATTGACGGTGCCACCGATCACTTATAGTCTTCATTACCCAACGAGTTGGACACTAACGAAGACTCCGAGGTACTCGTACTCGTACTTGCACAACGGAGGTATGTTTCTTCTTTCTAACACTCCGACATATCAACTGTCATTGATTAATGATCAACGATAGAAACGGAATCCAGAGAAGAAAACAAAATACCAGAGTATTATTAATAGACATATTTTAACGTCTATTATTTAACAGAGCTTGTGCCGGTAATGATTAATTATCATAAATATCGTAAATGTTTTAATGTTCCTTTGATTTTGTTACTGCTGGATTACAATTGTGTTGCAGTACCGAATGCTTCACTATCAGAGAAATTATTACAGGACTCTGAAGTGATACGGAAATGTTGATTAATCGTAGGTATGCAGCATTTGATGTGTCAATTCTCTCAACGAGGAAATCATTTCCGTAGCATATCCTACGTATCCTTTACTAAAGAGCTTGAGAAATGACTACCTTTCCAATATATCTCTGTAGAAGTTTGATCTTTTGGGTGAAGATCATTTGAAGACCGTCAAAATGCACATTTAGGTGTTAAGGAGGCTACAATTTTGGCGTTGGAAGTTCTGTACGAAGTCGACAGACTTCTCTCGCAGCACTTGTGACCATGCTGCTTAGCTAGCTAGCTCCTAGTACTGTACGGTGCACACCTTTCGAATGGTTTATGGGTACCTATGTATCTCGAGTTGCAATAGGTTATCGTCTGTCGTTAACACGCCGTGTGGTTTGCCTTTTGTGTAAACAGACCCACTTGTGCTTGCTGGTTGGATGGGATGGCAGCCTGACGGCCTGCATACGCGTCCGTACGTCGGTCCCGATCTCGGTCAGTGACCCTCACACCGAGTGCCGTTGCCACCAACAACCTGCCTATATGCCGCCGATTTCTCTTTTCACGCCTAAAACTTACAGTCGCTGGTAACGAGCGAGTCGTTCTTCGATTTTTGAATCGATTTTACACGTTTTTACGCTCCTCTCATGTTTCCACTTACTTCTTTGCTTCTTTACTCGGATGAATCGACCAGTCGCTCGGTTCCAACGATCACAATTAACGTCGAACGATTGGACCGAGTGTGAACCCTCAAGTGTTAACGACAATTTGAAGTCGACGTTATCCTAGTCTTCGTACTTGGATTCGCAACCGTTCGATTTTCGACTCTTATGGGTCTTTAGCAGCAAAACTCTGGGAGAACCTTGTGCAGCAACAGCACCAGCAGCATTGCCAATGAAGCCGACTCGAACGCACTCGATATCTCTGCTGGTCCTCAGTCGCCTTTGATATTGATCAAATTAAATATCTCCACCGGTGCTTGGCCGAACGGGAATGAAAAAAGGTCATCGTTACGTGATCCCGTATCTCGTTTCTTTTTCCTCTCTCTCTCTCTCTCTCTCTCTCTCTGCCTCCTTCTTTGAAAGTACTGCATTGTATGGTGATAATCACCAGTACGTTGCGTGCCTACGTTAGAAGAAGATGACGAATGGTCGAGGTGATGATAATGACGCTCGTCGTGCAGCCTTCGAGTTTCAACTTATGAACCATATATATATATATATATACATCTATGTTGTATACATACTACTCCAAAGATGCGTGTAGTAATGTCTCTTGGATCTCTTGTGGTGTAGCTATAACTAACGGTATGTCGATACACCAACGTTGGAAATTTACCGTATATTACCGAACCGGCCATTTCATCATCGTCATCGTCAACACGCTGGCGGTATAATGTGCGGGAACGACTCTCATGCTCGTCACTTACACACGTCTTGTTCGTATTGCTGGTGTATTCATCATTCATGCAGTTTTATTAATACACGTTACACTGCTGCAGGTACGAACCCTGAATATAATTTCATACCTTTGCGGCAGTGTATTATTATCCACTGAAGACGTGTAATTTTACAGTCTCGTTGATGTCTGGATAATTGGCACATATCCACCTACCCACTACTATGTTACAGTTTTAACTTAAGACGATCTTTTTCTTTATACATTCACAAGCTTGCATGATATGTGTTTATATAATAATTATCCGTTTATACTGACTATATGGTGTTCAGTGGTCCTGAAAGTGTCTTTCAAGTTTTATTGTGTACTGGAAATATTCTATTCTTAATGTTCTTGAATGAACTGAAAATGTCGTTGAATTTGTTACGGATTTTGAATTAAGTTGCGGTCGTCATTGTAAACTATCATGAAGGGGAATTGGTGGAAAATGGTGTTTCGACTTATGAAAAGCCGAATGATCGGATCATGGTCAGGAAAAAGTTTTCCTTCCAACGCGGGTGACAAAAGTCATGAAGGAAAGAAAGAAGGGTGGAACGGAACTCTGGAAACCGTTGGTTGGTATCCTTAGTGAGAGAATCAATGTTGACATTGTCGCGTCAGTTTTAATCTGGGATATAATAACAATCTCGAGAGATGTTACAGCAGTGATGAAGAGATTGTTTTTAGGGGATTGCAGAAACTGAAACTGCAGAAGGGGAGCTTATATGCCGGATAAGTTCTACTTCTACGGATATCGTGATCAGTTAGTTCTGAGCTGCTATGGGATCTCAGACTTTGACGCAAGTGTTTTTCTTCTTTCATCCATAGTTTTTTTTTTTTTTTTTTTTGTCGTCGTTTTCTTTCTTTTCTCTCTTTTTTCCTTCCTTCGTTCTCTCCCCTTATCTTTTGTTCTAATCTCTTTTCATGGGGTGACTACGACTTCCTCCTTCAGTATCGCGAACTGTGTTATACTTCCATCAGTTCTGCTTTATATCGGAAACGCATGACGGACGCCTTGACGTGTAAACCGAGGGTCGTTGGGTTCTCTCTGACGATCGGCTTGGTTCGTGGTGATGAAGGAAATTAGGAACCGAGCAAAAATATTTCTGCGCCGTTGATAACAACGACTTAACTCTACAACGCTGTGTCACATAACGTTCCTGTATGCCTTGTCTAATCGCAACGCGGCCGCGAGATATTAACAGAATATTTTTACGAGTAAGTAAACAACCGTTTGCTGTGCGGTGCTGTTGCTGCTATCGGTATTTGACCCGCGTTAAAAAAAATTTCTTTTCATAGTTATGTAAGACTCGTGTGCTCGCCCGTGCAACATTCAGAGATTAGATAAAACGATCGGTGAATTAATTTACTTTTCATACACTTGTTACGTGATTAATCGTGTTTCTTCGTTTTCATCGCCTAAAAATGCCGATTATTATTATTTTTTTTTTTCAGGCTCTCGTGACAAAATGTTAGTTTTTGACGTTTTAAAAAATGTGGAGCGACCTCTCAAATTTTTTTTTTTTGAACTGCCCTTTGAAGTGGGCTCTTAAAACATCAAAAACTAACATTTTGTCACACGAGACTCAGAAAAAAAAAAATAGTCCGTTTTTTTGCGCCACCCTAGTATACATATATATATATTTTTGCCTCGATTTTCGCTGACACTCCCTTGACTGTGGCGACCTTGGCATGAAAAAAAATCTTTCGATGTCTTAAGCCTTGAGATCCCAGGCGCTATTCGGGTTACGACGACCCTCCAACCTTTAGGCTGCATGGGTATCTACTAAAAGAATTTCACGACGATCCCTCATCCGTGACATGGTTTGGGGAATGTAAACCTGCCGACTCCTATGCGGGTAAACAGCGCACCAGACGGAGACAGAAATTGCCATTTTATTACGTCTAGAGTCGTCGAGGGTTGAGGGATGAGGCATTCCTTCGTTTACTATTTACTCCTCAAAGTGGAACGAGTCAAGCTCTGAATGTTACTGAAGGTACGTAGATAGATAGATAGATAGATAGATAGATAGATAGATAGATAGATAGATAGATAGGTACGCTTATACCAGACAGACATCGTTTGTCTAAAAAGTTGATGAAAAAAACTATTGTAATTTCAATTCTCATTTCAAGACTTACCCCGCGATTCTCGGTATGGCCGCGATCTTGATGCGCAGTTTCGAAGACGATCATAATGATTACAGTATCTGCATATGACGATACATTGTAATTGCTCGTGGTGTTATGCGGTGATAAGCTCAATATACAACTTGGCGCAAATACATCTGTTCTCAAATCTGCTATCATTTGTTCCTCCCTCTTCTCCTCCCGCCGCACCTTCTGCATATATATTGTTTTGTCATGTACGGATGATGTGTAATGTACGTTTCTTTTATAAGTACAAGATTATAACATTGTTGTGCAATACTTGATACGACCACCTACACTTGAAACAGGAGGCTAATTAGAACCTGACAAACACTCAGCTTGATAAGGAGATTTAACCGTGCTGAGCTGTATCTCAATAATTTTAACTACTTACAGTCCTCGATGAATTTTAATCTATTCGCAATTTTGCAGCGAAAAAAATATATTGTTGTATAATTGATCGTTGAATAATATATAAGAAGATAAGAAAAATAACCGATCTTTTTTTTTTTTTTTTTTCATATTATATAGTTGATCAAAATATCGGGTAAAAAATTCTGCTTGACATTTATCTTTGAATTTCCTTTTTATACGTAAAATTCGACTTCTACTTCTCTGTAAAATACATATATGTTGTGTCAACCCTCGGTTGCGTGACACCGAGGTTAAGTTTTGTTTATTCCTTGCTCACTTCCGCCGCTTTCTATATGTACTTCCGGTTCGTGCGTGGCGCGGTCGGCAAAGCGTGACCAAGAGTTATACGAATTTTAGCCCTTCGGCCACCCTCGTTCATCCAACCTGTTTCTCTGCCCTCCCCCTCCCCCCCCCCCCCGCCGTCTTCCCCATAATTCGACCGCGTTTCTTGAAGGGGCGTGTTATCCTCTTTCCATCCGTTCGTCAACGAGTCCGGAGGTGTTGGTTGTTGGGAATTTTATCGCGTCGGTTTGACACGAGGTGACGAGTTTTGACGATCTTTAGTTCTTGGTGTTACTTACTTACTTTGTTTTTTTTTTTTTTTTTTTTTTTTTTCTCATCATTTCTTGGTTTTCGGAAATACATGGCAGGAAAGAGAAGAAAGGGGAAAAGAGAAGTGTTAAAAAGGAGGTAAAAACGAATAAACAATTTCGTAGAGTGTCAAGAGTTTTTCAAACTTGATAGAAACTAGTCGGAATAGAAATGCGAACTTTTTGACCACGCGAAGACGTAAATGTTGGAAGAATTTACACCGAGTATCTTACTTATCTCTTTTTTTCCCCCATGCATTCGGGAAAATCGAGAGTATGAAGAAGAGAGATAAAAATGTACATCGACTCGTTGGCAGAATACCACGGAGGATGGTTTGCATAGAAAACCACTAGGATCATCGCCTGTATCAGACCTCGGAGTGAATAAGTATATATATATATATAGTTGATGGTGCAACGGCACGGCGGAAGAATCAAGAATTCATCCAGTTGTACTTGCAGAGAGAGGGAAAGGAGAAAAGTCATATCGGATTTTCGCGTTCGAGTGCAGGGTGTCATACCGAGGTTCTCGGCTTGGAGGAACAGGTTTCCGAGTATGTAGAATTCCCGCTACTAGATATGTCGTCTAAAGAGGGTGGGAGAGAGGGAGGGAGGGAGGGAGGGAGGGAGGGAGGGAGGGAGGGAGGGAGGGAGGGAGGGAGGGAGGGAGGGAGGGAGGGAGGGAGGGAGGGAGGGATGTGCTCCGGGGGAAATTCTTCTGGCATCTATGCAGTGTAACAAGGGATTCCACTTTACGCAAGCAGACAAGGGAGCTAGCTCTAAGGAGACCGCGGAATCGCGTAGGTATATTCGTATAATCCTGAAGAGAGGAGAGGAAAGGAGAGAAGAGGAGGTGGAGAAATAAAAGAATATCGCCAGACGTTGGATAGATATAGAATGATGACTATACGTATGTCTGTGCATCATCGGTGTGGTGCAGTGTATGTGTATGTGTATGTGTATAGAAAATACCATCCAGCAGTATCCTCTTAGCCGTAAATTAAACTCGAAAGCGACCGAACGGCGCGGTGGGCGGGTATATTAAAGCCTCGGGGAAAGAAATATCGAAAATGTTCACCCTCCGGGTCAACGGTGTAAGGGGAGGAGAGGGGCGGGTGCGAGCGAGCGAGCGAGAGAGAGAGAGAGATGGAGAATAAAAAACTGATTGAATTAATCTCGGGTAATGCCCTTCAAAGAGGCAGACGAAGGACCCAGACGCGATGGCACTCCGCTCCAATCTGCAACGATGGTCCCTGATTTCTACTACCATCCCTTCTTCTTCCACGTCCTCTTCTTCTTCTTCTTCTTCTTCTTCTTTTAATACTTATGGTAATTATATTGAAAAGGATTCGTTAACTTTTAAGAGATGTTGCATCGAAAATTGTTTCCTAGATTCGGTAGAGGAAAAGTTTATGGTATTCATTTAGGAAACAGAAACGATGGTGAGATTTTCAAACAATTTGGAACAGTTTTAATATTATTTCAAGCTGTTTCAAAGTTGTCGCAACGAGTTTCAAACCGATTTCTCAATGGTTTCAGGCCGATAAAAATCATTTCAAACAGTTTCAACCTAATTTGAAGAGGTTTCAAAAACATTTTCCAAGTTGTTTTAAGTGATTACAACCGATTTCTAAGTCGTTTCAAACCAATTTCCAGTAGCTTTTATCCGATTTTTGAATGATTGTATTAAATAATGTGGTTCGCGAATATGAATACGTGGAGTCAAATGTTGCAAAAAACTTTCACAATTTATTCTGTCATCGAGACAATGTGCAGAAGGTAGTTAGTTGCAGAATCGAATCACGTTGGCATACCATCATGGAAATATCTTTTCACTGGCCACTCAACTTCTCGTTTCTTATTTTCCATTCGATAGTCGTAAAACACACGACCAGAATTTTCCACCACTTGCGGTCTATGTCGTCTAAAATATAAGGAATGGAAATTTTCTCATTCAATTTCATAAAAACACCTAAACAACCGACGTCAATTTATACAATAGAAATTATAATGAATGGCATTGGATGATGATAACGATGCATCATTCCTAATCGTAAAGAATGAGTAACGAACCAATGGATTTTCCGTTGAGATACCCTGTATACCAAAAGTTCGAGACCTTTTAGTTCCTTACTTCCTCCTCATCCTTTTTTCATCTTGTTTTTTTTTTTTTTTTTTTTTTTTTCTTTTTCTTCATATCTTTCTCGCGTTCCATTTTCGTCTTCTTTTTTGCCGAGGTGCGATCTTTCGCCGATGCTGGATGCTGCCGGCTTGTCTCGTTGGTGCAACCCTCAGGCGAGAAGGCGCCCGTTCGTCTGCTGTGCGGATTAAAAAAGGGAAAATTTTCTTGCTCGAAGAGTGCAGCCACCCGAGAGAAGTACGAGGTATTGAGACGCTGACGAGGTTCTCTCTCCTCCTTAGAATCTGATTCCCGATTCACGGCCCTCCTCTTCCTCTTCCTCCTTCTCCTTCTCCATCACCTTCACCTTCACTTTGCCCGTTCCACCTTTCCTTCCGGACGGAAAACGGCATTACTTGGTTTTTCCTTATTTCTTATTCCTTTTTCCTTTTTCGCCTTTCCCACTCTTCCCCCACCGCCCTTCTCTCTCTCTATCTCTCTCTCTCTCTCTCTCTTTTAATTTTATTTTATTTTCACTCAACGGATCTTTCGTCGAGGGGTCGTGCCACGAACGAACGAACGAACGGGGCGGAGGGGGGGGGGGGGATGATCATCGGGAATTTCAACCCATCCCATCCAATTCTTTTCCTCGGTAGTTTATATCTAAGCCATTCTTCATCGTCTGTGCGTTTGAGCGTCAATTAGTCATTCCTCGTGTCTTAAAACTCGTTTTCAGTAATTTTCCATCAACTCTTATATATAATATTCCCGTTTTTACTACCGCAGTCAGATCTGTTGTTATTCCTGAGATGTAGATTTATACAACCTTGAAAAAGGGGGGGGGGGGGGGGGGCGGTGCCGAGAGAAGGATGAGAATTATGAGAAAAGATGAGGAGGAGGAGGAGGAGGAGGAGAAAATGATAAGAAATGAAATGAAGAAAAAAATTATAAAAGAATCGTACAGACAGATAAAAACAACGGTTCCTTTCTTTCTGAATTTGGCATCGGAATTGGCTTCCTTCCTCCCTTACTTTATCTGTCTTCCTCTCCTTTTCTCACTGCAACGCGCGGGGACTTTTTCTTCGGCCTTCTAACTTTCCGATTGACGGACTGCCTTGCCTTGCCTTGCCTGCCTTCCTGCCCGCTTGCCTTATCATGTTCTGTACCATCTACCACCGGCGATGTTGAAAAGAGGGAAAATTGCTCCTGCCCAGATTACCATCGGCCGATTATACCGGGCTGATGAGATGAAAAGAGGAGTAATAGAAGCCCTGAACTTCTGCCATGGACAGATGAATTCAACCGATGTTGCTTTTGAACTCGGTGGATTCTGGCCACGCGCAACTGCACATTTTCCCATTATTACGTGTTTTTCGATACCTGTGTAATGTGTGTATATATATATATATATGCTCGTCTTCAACTTCAAGTCCACAGTCGCACTGTGCTATCGTATATTGCCAGATGTGCTTGTCGATCTCTCTCTTTCTCTTTCTCTCATCCTGCAGTTGTCTCTCTCAGCTCGTGACTATGTTTAATTAATAATTTTTTTTTTTCTTTTTTTATCTCCGAGCGAAAATTTATCTACGTAGGGTGCGAAAGTTTTTCGCAAATTGTGGTACAGGATACTTGCTATATACTTGTCACATACACACATATATTCATATATATGTATGGATATGTATATATGCTTTATGTAATCGAATAGGCATATAATGGCGTTGCCGCCAAATCCCCGATCCGACACCCGAAAGAAACTTGGCGAAATGCTTGGCAGCTGTTCCTGAAGGAACATCCGCGTTTCTTTCACTCGCGGTTTTTTTTTTTTCTTTCTCTATCTGTTTTTCGCTTGCTTTTTTTTTTTTCTACGTACCGCCGCTGCAAAATTTCTCACCCTCTCCATTTTCACGCGGTATTATATGATGGTTAAGATTATGGGTTTTGGGATACGTACACATGTATGAATTCGCACAGCTGTATATTTTCGTAGGCGTAAATCGGATACTTAAACTAGTGCATAAAAGATATATGCATGCGTGAAAGCAATGTAAGAATCAGGCTGAAGGCTTTGTAACGTTATTTTCCAAATTTGGGATTAGGTGAAATTTATTAAACTGTTGATACAGTATCAATAATTTGAGATTTTGTAAATTCAACTTCTTCAGGTATTACAAGGGTGAAAAATAGTAATTTTTGTCTCAACTTTTCGACGAATTAATTTTACTAACTTCAGTATCATATGTGAGAACGAGTTCGTAACTTGGTATGAATATAATAATTTCATTCATGCCACGTGAAGGTAATCATTTGCTACGGTATTGATGCTTATTTGTTTTTCACTGTAAAGTCTGAAAGAATTTTGTGCATTATGAATATGAATAATAAATTGTAAAAAAATTAAGGATATAAAAAAGAAATCAGTCTTAATTACAGTCGATTATTGGTGTTTACAAAATTGTAAATCATTTTGAAATGGAATTCGCTGATTTAATCGTTGATGAAAATCGGCGATTCGATACTTTCTGTAATAAAAATATAAAATATTACAACCAAAATAGACGTTGGCTGTGATCCAGATCTAAGTGGTATAAGAAACGGCGTGCCAAGTGAGTGTACCTAAGATGTCTCGAAAACTTGGAGAAGCGAAAAGTTTAAAATGACCGATTTCAGCCGTGATTATTGGATTCGTAAACGCGAGGAAACAAAACAAGAGGAAAAAATCGAAATCGAAAAATGAAATCAAAAATTATATAAAAAATTGACCAATTCTTCATCAGCAAAGTGAGTCACTCCAGAGTGATACGCCAGAGTGACATAGCTATTCATCAAACGTGTGATAAACAGTAACATCAGACAACCGCAATGAGCAAAGCGAAGAGGCGGTGGAGTTCATTTAAAATGTATTGCACCGTGTCTCTGACTAGTCCTCAAGTCATACGTGTCTAGAGTCACGTAGCTGGCTTGGGTCGACTCACCTATTCTTGTTGCTCTTAATTTTTTTACACTTGCTTCACCACACGACGACGTGAGGATATCGTCCAATTCCGTATGTAGTTTTATAATCGCGGGATTTCCGCGGGATGAAATTGGAACGAACATGATTACGATATAATAAATATAATCTGTGACACCAAGTTTTATCGTAAAAAATTAAGGAATATATATATATATAACGTTGCGCTTATGAATAATTAGAGTCGAAGTCCTCTTGTTGTTTTACACACACACACACACTTCTTTCGAGAAAGACTAGGCATCACTGTTCATTTTATCTTTTTTTTTTACTTCAGCGTGGGTTTTTATACCGCCATGCCACCGCAGCGTATTCCAGTAGCGGAATATGCTTTACAGTATCTGCACGTATGCATTTGGTTGCTTTGTGTTTTATAAAAATTTTAACATAACACGTTTACACATCTTCTCGCCGGAAGTTCTTGGCGGTTGATTATCTTTTCGATTCTGTAGTTAATTTTTTTTTTTTTTTTTTCACTATTTATACTTTAACGGCCTCTTTGCTGATTCGAGTAATCTTAATTGTTACCACGAAGTTGCAGAGATATAAACAAATTTCGAAGAAATTCTTATCTCGTTTATATCATGTGGAACACGTATTTGGTTCATCATTGTTTCTTCGTAGTGCAGGAGAATGCCAAACTTGTCGCACATCGCATGCTGCTTTTCTATACATGTGTTTGTCACGTGGTATGCAAGTTTTTTTTCTTGGATTAAACACAGACGAGAAGGAGAAGAATAATGGTACCTTATCGTACACTTTTGTCACACGAATTACACTCTCCGTTCTATTTCATCATCATTTTCTGTGATGCTCGACATTTCAACTTAGAACCGATACATTGAGGTTAGACTGCAGCTGGATACTCAGTGACATTTAAGCATGCACCTATTTCTTAAGTCTCGGAGTGACTATGCTTCAGTTTTCAAAGGTAAATGCTCTTTTCGCTATAATGGCACTATGCTGGAGTGGATAGACAATCAAATGTGAAACAGCAGAAGCGATCATCTGGTGTTATATATAGATTATAGGTACTACATACATAGTAGCAGGCAGGCACGTATCTGACCTTTAGATTTCACCATTATGAACGGCGCGCCTGCCTTCTTGATCTGTATGAAACCGCTTCTGCAACGGCAGTGGTTCAAACTCAGCTGCCGATAAAACTGTGTACTATTCGCAAAAAATCAAAACTACCAGCTTTCGTTACGGATATACATAACTCACGATCATTTCACAGTTTGCAACGTCTACTGCACGACTTTGGTATTATCAAACTGCTGAGACCCACATTGAATCGCGATTTTAGTTGGGAATTTAGACATCTGGAGTTTGGGTTCATGCTCTCTTCTCATATCTCGAGGCGTCTGTCAAGATGAGATGTGACGTTAAAAAGGACGCGGGGATCGAGAAGCGACGAGGAATGAGAAAAGATGAGAAAAAGAAAGAGTCGGGCTCGGGGAACAAGTTGGAATCGGAGTGAGCGACATCGATACTCGCTTTCTTGGATCTATCCGCTCATCTCGAACAAGAAGAAGAAGAAGAAGAAGAAAGAGACGAAGTCTCAACCCGCCGTCGCGAACCAAGAAGAGAGAACTTATCCTTTTCCATGTTCTGTTCCTGTCAGGACATCCCGTCTGCGGATATTGATAAGACTCTACCGTCGGTCGGTCGATAAGAGGGCCAGAAAAATCAGAAAACTATGGAGAAGCGAACGCGTATCAATTCGAGATAAATCCAATGCTGCAGTATTATTCTTAGCTTATACTAAATTGTTCAAATGCCTTTCTTCATCGATCGCTAAGAGTATCCACAAGTTAATTTCGTCCAGGTCGTATTAAGCAGCAGTCGTGCGATGAGTTTCTTTTAATGATGGCCTCGGGATTTTCATTATATTTCATACACAATTCAAAATTCGCGATTTTCATTGTCACTTATTATCTCTTCTGTACGTCTTCGACTAACGTTCCACCTTCTTCTCGTAAAGCGTCGTCACCCATTGTTGCTACTGCTGCAGGCGTTTTTCTTATCACGATCTAACCTGCTTGGCAGTGGGAATTTTTTGATCCTCATAAATTCTTTCCTCCTTCTGAGATATTTGACCTCGCAAGTATTTTACGACGCTGAAGTAAGAGGGTGAAAAACTCGAGGGGGGGTGGCTGGCTGTGCTGCTGCTGTCACAGAAGGGTGGAAATGGAGCGGTAAGAAAACCCGGTTGCGTTATACGCAGGAACGGGCCAGATATCCTCTCCTTTCTCGTTTCAACGGACCTTTGTGAACTCACCGTTAGGATAGGTTAGGCTCAGTCGTCCCTGTAGTCTGGAAAGAGAAACGCCTCCTTAGCCAGAATTATGTCGACGACGGTATCCAGACCCTCGTTGTTCACTTGTTGCCTCGGACGCCCCCCCACCCCACCACCTTCCTTTTTTCTACTACTTGCTTCAACAGTTCAACGCGTCAGCGTATTTGACTAGGTGATGTCTGTTACCCATCCACCAGAGACCCTCTTCAAACTTACTGTCCCGCGTTATTTCGCGACGAGAAATGTTCTTTGGAGAAATAAATTGTAAATCGGAGAAACTTTTGGAACGCGCATGTTTCTTTGTGGAACATCGTTGTTCCACTTGCCACGATTCGATTCTTCGAAGGCTGCCTTTGATAAGGCAGACATGCACTTGGACGTTTGTCATTACGAGTGGTTTCATACTAGCCCTGGAGTGACGGTTAATTATCATTCCGATTGGTGGTGGTGGTGGTGGTGGTGGTCATCCGTGACCGATAAATCAATGTCGCGCTCCACAGCAGAGTTTATATCGCTGCTAGCTGCTGCGGGTCTTGAAACTTTTATTTGATCGGCAAACAGGCGGGTCAGCTAGGTGGGTGAGTCGATTGGTGGGTGCAGAGTACTTATAGGTGAACACTTCACGCATGACGGACTCAAGTATATCTCTAATCGCTTATCGCCCGAGGGGGCTAGTCTCTGACGTTAAATACCAACGAAATCTACCGCTTCCTGTCTCTCTGCCTATGTATACGACTGTTTTCCGTGCAGCCGCAGTAATTACATGAAACGACAGAATGCGGGCACGTCAAAAGTTTAATCACGTTGGTTTTCTTCCGAGTCCTGCACTCTTTCTCGTTTTCCGATCCGATCTGAAATATCGTAAAGGTACTGGTTTTTGGTCACTTTTTTGGTACCATTTGTGGCCATCTTGGTACCGAAGTGCTTGGATCCATGTGAACACTAATTTTCCAGCAACAGAATCTATCAAGTGTTGTTGAAAAGTTGTTGATAAAATATGGATTTTGATTGTGAAGCGAGTAATTGAAGAGGTCAAAAGTCGAATTGATGAATACAGAATGTTACGAAGGTCATCGCAGTATTTCGAAAAGCAGATACACGCGTCCGAGAACTTGTGTCGTACATTTATCTCTTTCATTTACCCGGTTTCCAATCGTGTAGCACCGAGCGTCTCCGGCTGCTTGCGACATGTTTATAGACATTTGCGAATGAAGAACGACGGTCACATGTGTCGGCTACGTTTACTGCTGCTGTCGGCGAGCATGCGTTGGAAAGGGACTCGTGACAGAATTCTCCTTGCGTAATTTATACATACACATCGTCGAACGGTTCTTAACGTCATTTCCGGTTTTGTAACTCGCCCAGATCAAACGGGTTGGAGAAAACCTACATGTCTATAATTAATTATCACCGTATCCATATGGAAAGACTGAACGATCAATGGCTGGTTTTTAAATCGCGATCAGAGATTTTGTTACGTGATATTATAAAATTGAGTTATAGAAATTGGATAAACGGTCTTTGGACTTCCTGGATAGCCATGAATTGTTCGCTTATTGTCATGGATGCCTTGTTGAAGGAGTTTGAAAGCTGTCTGAGTTTGAAAGATGTCTACGACATCCACTCTCTTCGCTGATGCACTCGGTATCGCAACGTGTACGAAAGTATGTGTTTCTCTGATATCTACTCGCTCGCCTGACGAGACGCGATGTTCGGAATTTGCGAGAGTGGAAAATCCAATTCGCCGAGTAATCCATTTGTATGTACAGCAGCAGCCGTGAGGAAAATCCGTGCACGAAAGTGCCGGCGTTGATCGAACGGTCGATGGACACACTACGAATGCATCCAAACATGAAAGTTTTCAGATTCACCCACTAGCTGATCGTCGAATCGCTATCAAACTACGATGCCCTGCAAGGAATGAGACCATTTCTGGGCAAATCTGCTGCCGTTGAGAGGTGGAACCGTTTATTTTTCTTCACTGATATATATATGTATGCAACTTCTTCGTTTGGTTCACTCTTAAACACGGAGGTGGGAGGCTGGGAAGGAAGAAGGAGAAGGAGGAGGAGGAGGAGGATCTTTTTCATCCTGAGGGGGCAGCATTGGTAATCTGGGAGTTGTCAGGCGCACATCGCGGTGGTCCTAATAGAATTTGAATGTCGTTAGCTGGAGTAACCGGGCGTGAGGGAGGGACCAACCTTATCCCTATTACCGGCTAGGGACGCCCTCAGGATCTTCTATTAAGTTCCTGAGTTATTGGGGCGCGAAAATGTGTCAAATTTGATGACATTTCGCTACGCCGTTCGTTCGTTTCGGATGCACGGAAATGCGAAACGATTTGGAATCGATTTTTCGTTTGTGAATAAAACCGTAAGATTTTTTTTTTTTTTTTACTTCGTTTTCAACACTTCCTGGAAAACAGATTCTGCTACATTTTCGTCATATTGCGTTGTCCCTTTGTCTACTCGAGGAACAAGAATTTCACGACGAAAAATGTCGAAACTCTGTACGGGGTGGTGGTGGGAGAAGTCTCAATCGTCGAAAGTGCTTCTTTGAATTTTCAGAACTTCCGCCTGACGGAGAAACGGAGACAGCGATAGTGTGTGTCCGATGCTTAAGTGGAAAGTTTTGGTGAGTTTGGGAGATATCTGAGCGCCGAGTGCGATCCCCGTGACTATTTTGTTTCTCTATTCGAATCTGTCACTAGAAGTAGAAGAAGTAGTAGAAGAAGAAGAGTAGGAGAAGCATGGAATAAGAATAAGTTTCAGCCCAGCCGCCATACGACGTTGTGTTTTGAATAATACATGGAAAATGTGAGATGTTTCACGCAGTGAAGAATCCTGAGCGGTGAAATGCAACGAGGCAAAAACATTGCCACAGTACGTCGTCGCGTTGACAGGTTCATTTCGGACTTCCTTTTGCCTTGTTACCTTCTCTCCACTTTTCACCCTAACCTCGAAAAATTTGTTACACGTCTCGGTGATTTTTCTCTGTTCCTATCGACTATTGTTCATTAGTTTCTAAAATACTTTAATTGATCAAAAACACTCTGCATGTCCGAGCTTGAAGCCGACATTATTGGATCGATCTTCATTATCAGCGACGCTTTGGGTATGATCGTCGTTCCCTTAAAGATCGATCACAAACCCGACACCCACGATGTTCTATTTGGTTCCACCATTGGTGGGTGGATGTGTAATTCTCACGTCGGTTGCTACCATTACTCTCTTCTCTCTTTCTCTCTCTCTCTCTTTTCCTCGTTGGCAGACTCATCACAGGAGCTTGCGCCGGTATGTTAGAGCATCTGCACTTCAATTTGTACCGCGGAAATATCGTAACCCAGGATCAGAGGTGATCCTTGCCTCTCTTTACGTGCCACCAGTTCATCGTCGTCACGTTCTCGTGTTTTATTACTCCTCTGGACACCATGGGGGTCTTTCTTTTGCTGCTAATGGACGTCGGTATATTGTACGCCTACTGCGTTGGTTTTATAGACTTGGATCCTTGGGTCTCGGCGATGTGCACATTGGACTCGATCCTCATCTCAACGATGATCATATTTATGCACGAGAATAACCTCTACCACCTCAGCAAGGATGACGAGACTTTGGCTCGTAATGTGATGCAGTTTTCCCATGAGTTTACTAAAAGTTAGAGTAGATACTGTGACCACATTGACCATAAACTATCTGTTTCTTCTCTTTTTCAAGGTAGTTCAAGTTGTCGCCTGCATCTTCACAGCTTTTCGAATTTGACGAGGTTAAGTACATTCAAGATCCTCATCGAACAACTGAAAATTCACACGTAGATTTAGTTGATCTCAGAGCTTGTTATAGAAACTTGCCTGTTTGGTCGCGCTAAGTTTATGGGGATTCGAGAAAGGGAGAAGAGATATTGTGACCGAATTGGTTTCTGGTATTCGCGGTAACAGTTCTGTTTATCCCGATGCCGATATCCGTCAATACTTGCTTTATCAACGCGGGTGTATTGCCATTTCTGCATGATCGAGGCCAAGGGCTAAACCCTCGAGGAAATACTCAGGGAAGATGGAAACGGTTCGATCGTCGATCGATTCTTTTCTCGACCCTTGAAATACCGGGCAAGAAATTTTCCGCCGGAAGTGATCTGATCAGGAGGGATGACCACGGCGGTGTTCCAAATTCAACACATCGCATTGCCCAAACGCAAAACTAAACCACAGACAAATCACATTATACTAGCTGTAAATATTGCAATATAGCAAAGCCTTGCTCTAGTTTAATGATAAATACGATTTTGAGGAAATTTAAACGATATACATATATATTAAGAGCCTTGACGTACGTGGAGTTCGCGGTGCGAACGAATGAATTTGAACGACTCTACGATCCAAAGCCTCGGGGTTACGCATGCTAAAATATATTTTAATTAACGAGACGAATGTAGAGGCTGGAGGGAAAAGAGGGAAGTCAGGAGTGGAGAGAAGAGAATTTAATTAATTCTCGGTATGTGCAGCTGGCTTTAACGACTCTTTGTGCGTGCGTTCGTGTGGTAGAAGCGAAAGAATTTTTCAAAGATCCTTTTCATGCTGAATGAATCAACAATTGGATCTGTGTCACGTTAGCTTCGCGGTTTTCACACTTTGATATTGATACATATTACACTCGGATATTCGTATACGAGGATCACACGTACAGCGAAATCGAAGTATTTTCCTACTGTGAGATCCGTCGTACTAAAAAAAAAAAATGCATCTGTTTTCATGCATCTTTATATGGATATGTTGTATCTACAATGAACTCGGACTTCCATGCGGAAAAATTGTACTTAAATCCAAGTGGAAGCAATCCTTATCATGACGTTCATTGGAGAAATATTTCTCTACAAGTTAACTTGCTTTCATCGGTCTTGGATCTTCTCTTCAGTACCTTGACCAGCCATCTCATCTCAAGGATTATCCACCAAAGTTTGTTTTAGAGCTTGGTAAATCGATCGCTGAGAATTGAATCGATCAACTGTCAGCTGCATCCAAGGTATTCGAAGCTGTTGGTCACCGTGTTCCTCAGCAAAGTTGATGATCCGTGGCGTTGCAACAGTGCATCGCACTGCACTGCACCACCATCGTCTCTGTTATCGGCCAAGTGCAGACGTAATAAATTCGCTGCAACGGGGCACGGACTGCGAGAGATGGTTATGGCACCCAGTTTCCTCCCATCGACCTTTCCTCCACCTCCACCTCCGTCTCCTTCTCCTCCTCGTCACCTCGTCGCCTTCCCTCCCGCATCTGGGTATAATTTAACGCTACCTGTTGTAATATCGATGGTAATTCGTACACGTTACGATATAACACCCCCCTCCTTGCCCTCGTAGACCCGTGTCAAGTCCAGAGGGTTGACCGCACCCCGATTCCCGTTACAGGTCTGCGCACTAAACTTGACCATCCACCCACCCCCTCACTCGCATTGGGGGTGTAACACTGCAGCTACCCCCCACTGCGTCGATGCTACACATGTACACATATGCACGCCTCTATAGGCTAATGCAATTTGTTACCGTGTGTTGGTTATGGCCTTGAGACTGGCTGCGGCAGACAGGACGTTGCGCATTGCGCGTGCCCTGGGTAGACGACGATGGTGCGAGGATCGGCTAAGAGAGGAGAGGAGAGGAGTGGAGAGAAGAGAAGAGAGGAGAGAGAGGATAGGATAGGATGGATGTGTAATATCGTCACGTCATAGGGAGGCTCAGGACTGGCTGGCTGGCTGGCTGGCTGGCACATTGTAGGCGTCTGCATGTTTGCTCGATGTCATTGACCATGAAGAGGCTATATCAATAAAGCGACCCGCTCGGGTCTACAACACTGTTCCTTCTACTTCGTATCTTCCATGGTTCATCGTCGTGCATACATGGTTCCGAAACCAATCTCCGAGTAGGTACCTTCCTCATGTACCGTGATATCCATTTATGATCAACCTCGTTAACCGACTACGACGACGAAGACGATGACGGACTCGTGGCAGTGGAAAGACGAGCAAGATATGATCAGATAAATCGATTTTCACTAGTGCACGAGAATTCTTGTTGTCATCGTTACTTCTTTTTCGTGAAAACCATTTCTTGTTATGATCGTATAATTTCTTTCTCATTTCACGTTTCTATGTACTTGATTAATCATACGCACATGTTCGTACAGTATGTTCATGGTTGCCATAAGATTTAACATTGTTGCCAGATCGGAGGTGGTGGTGGTGGTGGTGGTGGTATGATCGTAAAAAGGAGACCGTAGCGGGTTTATGAACCGGTGTTAATCAAGGATGCAAAAAAGTGTCTGTAACCAGAGTCATGTGGAGTGCAGAAGTGAAGTGCAGAGTGAGAGTTTATAAAATGATTGGAATTAATTTTTCGGACAAAATGTTGTTACACGGAGCAGCAGATGCTTTAGTTGGGAAGCGTGTTGGATATCGGACGATGATCCTCCTCGTGTAGTGTGTCGCACCACTCGTGTTAACCCAGACAGTTTTTTTTTTTCAACCCCCAGAAGTAAAGAACTAACTTCTTTTCATCCTCACGTTATATTACATTATACTTCTTTTTTTCTCATGGGAAGGTAATAAAAATTTAAACGATGATATATGAGCTGATGAAAAATTGAAATGAGTAGATATAAAAAAAAAAAGAAAAAAAATTGGCTGTAGCTAACTTCATTATTATTCGGATCCCGCATTATTGTCTTATCAGTATATATAGTTTAATTACTGCTTAAGGCTGTGTTATGAATTGCGACGCGTATGACATATGATTAAATACATACGCATTATAACTATGGATACTGCGAAGTAAAACGCATACAATGTTTACACAATTGGTAAACATTTTTTTTCTCGGCCAAGTGTATTGACGGATAAATATACTACAGCAACAGCTTCTCATCCTTTCTATATTTGCAATAATTTTTCTTTCGCAGGCAGAGAGGTAGGTTGATAGGTATAATAGTAATTGGCGAGTGAAAGGATAAAAAAAATATGAACATTGGCGCTCAGATACGAGTTATATTATATATATTGTGTGTTTAAATAGCCGATAGCGTTGCGGCGACACTTTTTTTGTACACTATCTTCGTCTCTCCGAGTTCTTTACAGGGAGAATTTAATCACTGTATAAACATACGTCGACGTCGATTCCTGCCAATACTTGAATTAAGAAAAAAGATAAAATAAAAAATAAAACCACAGTTCCTTTCTATTTTCATATATATACTTCGTGTTTTCGCGTTCTTTTCAGCATACCTTAATATACATATTTATACATATACATGTGTACACTGTATATATGTATAAAAAAAATTGCCGATTTTCATTTCCATTCCGTCATCGTACTTTGGGTAAAGTTGACGCGTCTATTCCATGCTTGTATACGATAGGTATGTACTCCTACGTACGTCTATTGTATATTTCATGAGGCTGCGGTGGTGGCCTCTCTCTCTCTCTTTCTTTCTCTTTCTATCTTACAGGAATCTCTACGTATGTGTATTTGTTTATCTATTCATTCATCTGTCGTCTGTCTGCCTATCCTTGCATCGATGCGTGCACGCGAATGAATTTTCGTGCAGATTTTTAACAGCACCTGTAACCGCAGCCGTATAACAAACACCATGACGAATTCAACAGTGTAAAATAATGATATTCAGTAACAGGTGTTTCGTGAATTTTATGAGTAACCATTATCCATCCCCCCCCCCCCCCCCCCCCTCTCATACGTGTAGTCGTATGTCCCACTCGCCGTTGATCAGGATTTCATTTTCATTTATTCATTTGTTCACTATTCGTCACTACGTGTATAATTGGTCAATTTTTCGTAAGGAGAAAAACAGCAAAGTGTGAAATTTAAAGGAGGAGAACAGAAAAAAAAAGAAGAAGAAGAAAAAAAAAAAAAAAGACGTTAACTCTCGCTCTAAAGCTTGAATAAAATTCCTAATGTATTTTTGCAACATCTGTTAGGAATGCCGTGAGTCTTAGCCGTAAGTATTTTCAACAACAAGCTGCTTCCCGGTTAATGACATTTTTAGATAATATTATTCTTTTGCTTGCCTGCTGCTTCATATATATATATATATATATATATATATATATATATATATATCATCGACGACGACGAGTCTCTTTTTCTAGTATCTTTATATACGCCAAAGCACGCGACATGAATAGGTACGCACCTACCTACCTACCTACCTATCTACCTACCTTCATATCGTTTTCTAATTTATATACGCTATTATAATTATACACACATGTATACTATTTACACGAGGCTCGTTGGTGTGTGGATAAATTGTTGTCGTTACCTCGTACCAGTTGACGTGCCATGATGATATCCATTGAATGCAAATCAGCTGAAATGTACACGCGGAAGTTGGATGCGATGCCGGACACACACGTCTATGTATACACATATCTATATATATATATATATGTATATATATAAATTCAACTAAGTAGCGATCATAGAAAACCGAATCAACGGTGAAACTTATTGTTCATCGCACTGTGTCGCAGAGCAACGTTTTAGAAAAAAAAAAAAAAAAAAAAAAAAAACCATCTTGTCACTCGTGATACGAGATAAAATAAGTCATACGAATGAAATTATTTATTACGATATTTCTATAAACGATTTGCGAAATAGATCCTTGATTGTTATTTTTTTTTTTTTTTTTTTTTTTTCTCCAAGTGAAAAATTTTTCGATCGGATATGTCGAAGGAAAAGAAAGAAAAAAAAAAAAAAAAGAAGTCACATTTACGTTTTCGGTACTGATTTTTACCGATGAATCTTTTCTCCTGGTTTTTTTTTTTTTTTTTTTTACTCTTTACTCTTTCTTCTCTCTTTCTCGGGCTGATTCTCGACAATCTTGTCACGAGAGTTTAAGTTGAGGCGGACGGCGCCAATTTGTCTGCAGCACAGGGAAAACCCCCCCCCCCCCCCCCCCCCCCCCGCCTCCCCATCTTCCCATTCTCAACGAGTGAACAAGATTATCGTTGATACCGGCGAAGAAAGAGAAGATGATGAAAAAAAAAGAGGAAAAAAAAGAGAAGCAGCAGCAGCTTTCTTCATCGCTTAACTACTTATTTGCGGATATCGCTGTCGTATCTCGTTTGTGAGAATCTAACGACGATCAATACGTTAATATTTATCTATTTGTTTATTTTTTTTTTTTTTGTTGCACCCTTCCGCCAAGTGGAATTTTTGTCTCTTTTTTTACGAAACAATAATCACGCGGCTTTGCTAATTGGTTGCTGAAAATTCATTAATACATGTTGCATTCGGTAAATGTTTCCCCTGCAGCGGTTCGAGATTGCGAAGTAATCACGGGGCGAGCGAAATTCAATGAAATTAATATACGAAATTCAATTACGAACAGGGTACAGGGGGCGAAGTTTTTGCTGCAACCCTATTATATGAAATACACGATTGTGCGGTTGGTCTGCAGTCGATTTTATCAGATTATTATTACTTTAATATCATACTGCTAAAATGTCAATTTACTTGTCGGTTAATTGTAAGTCTATCATAAAATGTAGTTGTACTAATTTTTCTTCTACGACCGACGAGCTAATAACAGCTAACAACGGATGGTTATCTCGATTTTTTCTTTAGCACGTTTGTTTCTAGATTTAAAAAAAATTTTGACCACAGTTTTGCGAATGTTTCATAGATACACGTGTAAAGTGTATTCTTTCTTTTTCCTTTTTTTTTTTATGTTTTGTTTCAAACAAGGGAAATTATCTTACTATATATTCGTGACTTGAATTTGGTTTTTGTTTAATCTGTTTTCACAGCTGTGCAGTTGCGTGTTGAATTGAGAAATTTTAATTAACACGATCCCAGAAGTGAGACAGAGAGAGAGAGAGGGAGAGAGAAAGATATAGTGAGAGAGAAAAAAAATTGCCACGAAGAAACGGCCTCGAAACGATTCAAGTCTTTTATACTCGGCGGAGGATAAACGAATTTTTTTTTTTCTTTGTTAAAACATGTTGAGCGAGATGAGTGTGAAGTTGTAATAAAAAAGAAATAACAATAATAATAACAATAATAATAATAATAGTGACGAAAACAGAAATGAAATAAATAAAAATGGAATGCCAAAGTGCGAGGTGGAAAAACGACTTCTCATTTCTTCCGCAGACTGCAATGTTGCACGGAAAATAAATGAGGAGCGAAGAAGAAGAAGAAGAGCAGCATCAAGCAGCAGCAGCAGCAGCAGCAGAAGCAGAGTTTTGTGCAAAATTAAACTTTGTATGTGTGTTTGGCTAATTTACGCGGTCGTAAATATTCTTCCTGTTGTGTACCCGCGAAAAATGCCGCACGGAACGGCGGTGAGTCAGTCAGAAAGAGAAGAGAAGAGAAGAAAAGAAAAAAGAAAAGTTCCGACTTGCAGAGAATAACAAAATGCAATTTTTAAGGAATGACGCCCAGAGGAGTAAATAAATTCAGCGCGAAGAAGAAACGGAAGATGAAAATCGGAAGAGGAATTAAGGGGCTTGGAAAGTAAATGTGCAAAACAAATTAACGATACTGATGAAAAACGAGAAAGAGAGAGAGAGAGAGAGAAAAAAGAAAGAAATACTTCATTTATAATACTTTTTCAGCATATTAATTTTGCACGCAAAATTAACTACAGTACCTACCTACCTACCTAAAGTACATGTACATGTATATATGTATATAATGTATACCTACTCATTACATTTTGTCGTATTATAATGCATTTTTTGCACTGCTTCGAATAGTCTGATTCAATCTTGTATATAGGGCATTCCACGTTAAATTAGTAATCCATGCACCTCACGCTTTTGGATTTTTATCAGTTTTTAGTATGACGTTTTTATCAACCTAAAAGGTTGTCGTGATTTTTTTCAGATTTTCATTAACCGCTGGTGAAATTTATGAAAAAATCGCTACACCAATTACGATATCGCAATTTTTATGAATCTGAAACAATTTACACAGATTTTATGATTTGAAATTTGATTTTCGAACACCACGTGATAATGGGGTCTTGGAGTTTACTTTTTTCTTTCCCCCAAGTTCCTAGTTTTTCCATAGTGGAAGTGGGATTTTTTATTTATATCCCTCGATCTTAATAGATTGCAGAATCATATTATCTTTGTGACTTACCAATCTTTTTAGGTCTCTAAAAAAATTCAGATCTTAACTATCGTAACTATTGAGATCGCATTATCATGCGGTGCTTAAGAAACACATTTCAAATCATAGAATCTGTACGAATTGTTTCAGATTTATAAAAATGGCGTCTTTCGAATTGGATTTCCGATTTTTTCTAAATTTCACGAGCAAATAATAAAAATCTGAAGAAAATTTCCGAGATTCTTTTGGGCCGGTAGGAACGTCTCACTGAAAAATGATGAAAATCTAAGGGGGTGAGGTGCATGGATTGCTAATTTGACGCGGAATGCCCTATGCACCTACCATCGCCATTCGGTTTCTGCCTCTGTAAAAAGTATTATATGCATTTCCCTCATGCGATTCCAGATTTGTGGACACGTTTGCAACACGACGATGCATTGCATATATATGTCGCGAAGCTATACCATATAAAGCTGCTTTTATATCCCCAGACGTCAAACCAGCCGCTGCTCTGCAGAGCTCTTCGAGTGTTGAATTTCAATGCTGAAATGAAATATTCGCGCTTTGAATTTATCTCCTTTTTACAACGTGGGTTCGACATTTCGTCTCGATTTGAATGGCAGTGATGATGATAATAATTCTAATGATTATGATGATGATGATGATAAGCATTCTTGAATATCAAAATTGCAAAGAGTGGGATAAACGATCCATAGATCGATCCACCCACGCGATTACCTGCCGTCTGTACTCCCGGCTGCCTACTCGTAGGTGGATAGGAAACTGCAAGTTCAGTCTCGAGATGATATCGCATCTCATTCCGCGAACTGCAGTTCCACCGCTTTTAATCTTAAACTCGATCGTTTCGCCTCGTTTCGTTTCGTTTCGTTTCGTTTGGTTTCGTTTCATTTTCTTTCCTTTACTTCCCTCCCTACCGTTGAATCAATTGAAGTACAGTCTTATTTATGGGCTCGTGTATGGATATTCTTATTTCCTTTCTCAACATTGTCTTATCTTTGTAACTATAACGAATTAATCTAATTCAAGTCTTTGAGTTTTTACTAATAATTTAATCTATCTTTTTTGAAAAATTTCGCGACGTGGACTGTTGATTGTCGTCATTATCTTTCACGGAGAGAAGAAAAAGAAGAAAAAAAAAGTAGATTTTACTGAAAACTGAAGGCAATGAGGAGGGACACGGCAAGGTTTTCGGTACAAACAAAGAAAAAAACATGTAATTTTTTTTTTTTTCTTTAACTATAAATGTAGCAGATTTTTTTTCTCCAGAAAGTAGTTTTCACTGTTATCTTTTGTAGAGTAAATTGTGCATATCTCAGGAAGTGTATGTTTTTACCGGAAAACAAAGCTGATGTACGTCTGATGTATGCAATCTGAGAAACGTACGCGGTTTTGTGTTTATATGCATTGCATCGCTTATCGCGTTTTCAACGCCATTTCCGGAGGGGAAAACGACGCCCTGTCGTTTCGTTCTTATATGTATGCATTAAACAGCATCCGATCTTGGAAGCAAGCAGCAGCAGCAGCAGTGACAACTATCGTTTTATACCCTGCCCACATCCTCGTCATCTTATCTATAATTAACTTCGTCCGTTGTTACATAAATAATTACTAAATTATCACATCTTGTGCGGTCTACCAACTTTCTCTCCCTTTTTTTTTTCTTCTTTTTTTATTTTTCTTCTTTTATCTCGCCCAGTATAACCTGCTACCGCATCGTTCACGTGGTATATTTTAAAACTTGTCACATTTATCCTCTTTCCACGAAATTCTCGGTTGTGGTTAGAAAATCTCGAAAGAGCAGAAAGTCGATACGAATTTTTGAAATGACTAATGACCGGTGTACCGAAATTGTGATTTTTCGATAAATCTTTCAGTCCAACGATATTTTATACGAAAAAGTATTTCAAGTAGCTTCTGCATTCAGAATGAACGAATGAACGCACCGAATGTGAAAATGTAGAAAAATTTAAGTTGCGAAATGAAAAAAAATTTAGAGCGAATAGCCCGAGACTGAGAATTTGGAATTTGTGAAATTCGTCAACTCGATGCTAGTTTTATCAAAATTATCTCATTGCATTGGACAATCGTCCGTGTCATTCAAGACAAAAAAAAAAAAAAAAAAAAAAAAAAAAAAAAAAACGCGAAGGAAAGGCCAACATATTTTTAACAACTCAATTCTTGAAGAGTACATCTTTTTTTTCCCTCGCAACCTTTCGGCATTTTGTCCATTATTTCTCAGTGGGTTTCGGGATCTCGATCATTCGAGACTTTGTTCAGTAGTTATTGATAAATTCGGATCGGTGAATTTTCGAAAAAGACATTTGAAATGTTGAAAAAATATTCTAAAATTTTTTTGACCGAAATTTTACCGCCGTACAGAAAATTGCGGAAATTTCTTCAGAGAATAAAGAGTACGACAAATTTTCTCTTTGGTGAAATCTTTTTTCAGATGGAGTGGCTCGATTCTTACTCCAGAAGAGTCACATTTCAATTCACTAAATTTAGTGTAGAGTTCATTTTGAGTGACTTCTATTGATTTCTATACATGATCACGTGATTTTTGTTCATTTTCAATCTTATCAAGCAATTTTCAATGATTTTAAAATCTCAAAAAAAAAAAAAAAATCACTGCTGGAAATCATGAGGAACGTTTAGAAATTGGTGGAAATTAACGGCTGAATCACTCGCTGAACTAGAAATCGATGAAAGTTAATGATAAGACAAAATTCACTGCAATAGTTGATTAATTAACGGCAAGACTTTGTATTAAGTTTCATAATTTCCAATCCTTGTCGCGTGATTTCTTCCAAGGTATCATATCATGTGATATCGAATGACTTCAGGGTATATATCGTTGAATTCCTCGTAACTCCGAAGAATATTTCTGTCATTCACGCTTGTAATTTGATGTTAAATTTATGACTTTCGTGAGTCATGAGCGATTAAGTGATCGCGGGAAAAACAGTCAAAGAGTAATTAGAATTTGATAATGTAAAATATGGAAAGTAAGACTAGCTATTCTGCAATATCCAATATGGTGAATTTGAATTAAGCCAGATTATCTTATTGTTAGGGTCTCCAATCAACCACCGAGTCGTTATTACCGATTGTCACGCGGGAAAACTTGTTTGTGTCAATTTTTTATCCGAGTCTTGTGGCTCTTGGTACTCTCGATAATACGCGCAGTGTGTGTTGCTATCTATACGCAATACAGAGAGACACATCAAGCGCCGCGTCGATTTCAACCTGAGATAATCACGAGGCGTAAAGGAGAACGGACGAACGGACCTGTAACGAAGGCTGGCGTGAGGTGAGTCAAGGAGACAAGCTACTTCGATTCTAGGAAAACCTGATACCCACTACTCTTGTTAAGAGAGAAAAACAGCCAACAGTCTCCGGCATGGCACAGTATGGCTGTTAGAACAGATTTCTCTCTCTTTCTCGCTCTGAAATTGCTGTAGATACCGAACTGTCGAACAGGAACGAGTTGGCGTATCGACAGACCGCAGACTCTTGGGTCTCCTTCATCTTTATCATATACACCATACCTCGTTCTTGTCGAAGATACGCCAGAAGGCAGCGTGGCGAAAGTCTTCTTTTTCCACACACCTGGAAAGACTGCAAAACCTGGAAAGCCTGGAAATATCAGAGCTTTTAAAAGGGGGTCGTTATGGAAAACCTGGAATTTTTTCGGAGGATTTTTGATTTGATCGTGGGGGTAAAATTGAAAATATTACTTTTCCATTATTAGGGAATATGGAAATGATTTTTCGACGTAACAAGATCAAAAAAAAAAAAAATTGGCTTGAAATGACGGTTTTGTACGTTATATTTTTCTTTCATTTTTTTTCTTACAATTTTAATAATAAAAACGTAAGAATGTGTAAAATCAGCTGAACGCAATCTTCCATGTAACCTTGATAACGATCATCTTACGACAGAATTTTTCTTTTTAATCTGAACAAACTTTTTTTAAGGGGGTGCCATGGTGGAAAATCGAAAATCATTTTTTCTTCTTTTCGTTTTTTTTGTGGAACACCATAGTTTGTGTATAAGCTACCGTTCTATCGGGCCATTAAAATATTATTCTTAACAATGTTATTGTCAGCTTGATAAAGAAAATATTTTCTCTTCTCTTTTCTATTCAGAGAGACTAGTTCGTTGTGTAGGTATATATGGATTAACAATTTATTATAATTAGAATCGTTTCTTCTTCTTCTTCTTCTTCTTCTTCTTCTTTGTCTGAGAAAAATGAATCTTCGGAAAAAATATTGACTACTCATGTTTCTTATTCTGTTTCGTTATCAGTGTGTTTTCTAGTTGTTTTACCGCGATACATACTTGCGTCAGTTTCTTTCTTCTTTGTCTCCCCCCAGTTCTTTCTTCAAGCAATTAATTACATCAGTGGAGTTTATCTCACATATATACGTATAGGTCTTCGGATATTCATAATAGCAATGCAATTCATTGTCGATTATAAAAATTATTCATCACTGTTCATATAACAGTTGACGATTCGCAAGATGATCGGTAGATTTTTGTTGCAACTGTTTGCAACAAGCGTTTTGTCAAAATATGAGAGAAAGAAATTAGAGAAAACAAAAGATAGAATTACGTTTGATGTTTGAACGTGGCAAAAATATCAGCGTTCTAGTTTAATTTCTTTTTTAATCGCACATTTCCTTTCGTCTCGAAGTAACGAAACGACCGCGCGGATCTTTCGACGGCTCCAACGATACTGCGAAACTAATCATCATCATCAGCATCGTATTCATTGTATAAACATAACATCCTGCGAGAACATTTCGCACGTATGTTACATTAATGCTCCGCTGTACGTCATCTTCATTTTTCTCACGTTTGCAAATTTCTGCTGCTGCTGCTGCTGCAGTTGCAGTTGCAGTGGCATCAAAGAGAGATGAGCAGTTTAAGGATGCACGTCGAGCAAGCATCACCAGCAAGCGGGGAGGTCACTGTATCGCGATTCGCACTACCAGGTGTTTATTAAACCAGCAAACACACCACAACCTTTGTTTCTTTTTATTTATACACTCTTCTGGCTCGACTATGTATCGAGGAATTTCACACTTCTATGGCTAGGAATTGAGACTTGGAACAAAGGAGGTGAGAGAGGTAGGCATGGCTGATAAGGAGAAAGTTTGTGAAAAATAGACGCATATGATCGATGGAATTGTTTCTTAGTCGAACCCTTAAAGGTGTGATACGCGCAAATTTTTTTTTCTTCTTCTACCCAAGTAGAAAAGGGCTGAAGTTACGAATTTGAAAGGTTACGAAATACTCTAATTTCGTGTAATGATTTTGTGGTGACAATTGAAGTAAAGAAATCAAATTTTGTAGAAACAACGAAGTTCCGAAATGCAAGTTACGATTGAGCAAAATTTTCAAAAAATTAGTTTACTCAACGAGTGGGTGTGTAAAAAGTGAGAAAAACCGAAAATCCGAATGACCAGGACCCCGTACGTAAAAACGTGGAAAATCCAAAACAAAAAAATGATCAAAGTGGTGAAATTTACAGAACTGAAAATCTTCCATTATTCAGAATTTCGATGTTTCAGGTTTTTTAAATTTCCTCAATTTCAGAACCTTGAACGTCGGGTTTCTGACTCTTCGAAAGAATAAGCCAACTGCAGACGCTTAGTAAAGATCCGCAGGTGAAAGACCGGAGATATCAAATCAATGCAGCAGCAGCAGCAGCAGCAGCGGTAGAACGGCGTGAAATACAAAATACGAAAAAAGAGAGAGTGAAAAATATAGAAAAAAAAAAAAAAAAAACGATGTAAAGGGATCAGATCCTCGCAGAACTCGTGTAGCAGAGTCGTCGTGTTTCCATGAATGTGGCTTTTCCACATCCCAAGAGTATCTACGCCAAGCTTTATCAGTCGTACAGGCACACATTTTTCCTCTCTTTTCTCTCTTCTTTTCTTTTCATGCTTTCCGAAGGCACCGATCGCGCCTTCTAGTATCTCCCTCTTTTATCTCTCTTTCTCTTCCTCTTTTTCTTCCTATCTACCCGTATCCTTATCCTTATCCTCCTTGATTCGTCAGACACACAGTGATAAAAAAAAAATAAGAAGAAGAAAGATTTTGTAATCATGTGAACGAAATCCATGCAGATTTTTCTTCGTTTCTGCGCTGCACGTCTTTTCACCACGTTTTCACGTGACGAGCTGCTAATCTTGACGGAAATCTTCTTCTATTTATTTATTTATTCATTTATTTTTTATCATTTTCACACACCTCGACGTCTAGAATTTCCGGAATAAACTTTTACACGCGTTACAAGAGCTCATATTTTTTCGTACCTTTACCTCAAAAAGTACTCTCGCATCATTTCAAGAGAAGAAAAAAAAAAAATTTTGACATTCGGTTACGTCTCTCCGTCGGCATCACGGCGAAATTCAATTCGCGTTTTTTTCTGTTACTTATCTCTTCTTATCTTGGGGTATATATAATATATATGTACGTATGTATATATACACGTTGTACATTAACATATCCTATATGCGCACATACATTTAAGCATTTCTAAGTGTATTTAAACGTACAACTTGTTAGTTGAGTCATATTTTTCATACTTTTTTCCCCACTGATCACGCTTCAAGATCTGCCCTGGTTTCTCGTGTATTATAACGTCACTGCAGTCGTAGCATCATTTTTCGCTTATCTCCGCGACTCCGTGGCCTTACACGTTATTTATTTACTTTGTGACGTATTTTTTTCCCCACTTCTTTATATTATTTATCTCTTTATTTTATTTATTTCATTTTTTTTTTTTTCAATCGTCGAGATTATCACGATCGTATTGCGTATGCATTACGATTTATTTGCAATGAAAAAAAGGAAATTTTTCAAAATATACGCGGAGTATATTAACAATCAGTTGAAAATAAATGTATTATAAACGAGATGTTTTGCAATGGAGTATCGATGATCGATTCTTTATTTTCTACGTTTAAATATAGATATATATATAACCCAAGCAAGGAAGATAAAATTATTCCTTTCAATTTACATACTTACATTGTCAAAACAAGTTATGACTAAAAATTATCGTCACTTTTTGGTATGGAGATTGAATTTTGTTATTATTGTAGAAACCCGAATTGGCTAACCTTAGCGAGTCAAAGTATATAAATTAAAAAATATATATATATTTATTATATTTGCCTATCCTAGTCGCCGCAGCTTCTTCTTTTTTCAAGAATACTTACCCGCCTATATCTATTCACCTACACTTATATTCCTTCTCATTCTACGACAGTGCTCAGACTCGCCGAGCAAACGAAGAAAAGCAATAAATCTCGCAATAACACTTAGCCTGTGTCCTCCTCAAAACCCACGCGCAATATGCGGAACACATGCATCAAACTCCAAGTAAGTACAAACTGGGAACAAAATATGAATACTCGGTCTACGATGTTAAGTTGTGTTATATAATTCGGCTCATTGTCGCAACGCGTGATCAGCTTGTAACGGTGAATTGATTGCACTGAAAAATCAAGAAACAAAGAAAAAAACAAAAAAAAAGAAGGTAAGAACCCCAAACCGACCTGCGTCTGATCCTCATCATTGGCGGTTTGATTTATTTTTATTTATTGTGTGGAGCGTCGAAAAAAAAGGAAAGAAAAAAAGTCACCTTTTACTGGGTTTTAGAAATTTCGGACCATGGATTTGATTTTTAATGCTCCCGAAAACACGGAAATCCAATTTTATCGAACGAATGAGCCCAGATCGATTGGCTTCGAATGTTTTTCATTAATTCTTCGTTGAAAAACGAAAATTTTTAGATCGAGACGGAAATTTGAAAGCTTTTGATTTAAAAACTACGGGAGTAGTGAGTAATTCAAAGGTGGAAGAAAATTCATTTGAATATAAATTTAGAAAATACAGATTCATGTTTAATTCGATTTTTTTTACTTATGTGCTTTCGGTTTAGAAATTGCAGGCGAAATAAGTAATTTAAAAGTAATAAATAAGGTATATATAAAATATACGAATTTGTATTTTTTAGATCTATATTCAATTGGCATTATTCGAAAATTAGGTTTTCGTGTCTTAAGGATCGGGGTAAGAAATTAAATCTGTGGTCCAAAAAATTCTACAACCTGGTGACAGAAGTGTATTTTTTTTTTATACATTACAGTCTACGTCGATATGGTTGGAAGATAATAATAATAACGATAAAAAAATTAGAAAGAAAAAAAAACTGTCGATGAGTTGGAAAATAAAAAAAACACACGTAGGTCGGTTCGGTGTGAAATGCCCCATATACACTGTCGAATTGTGCAAAAAGTAACGTTTCATCTTTGCGAATAGTGCAGAATGAAGTATAATAATTACGGGAATTAAAATCTAACGATGACGAGGTAATTTGAAAATAAAAAATTTCAAATTTCAAATTAGATAACAGCAAAATTTGGCAAATCGATGCATTTGGACTAGGCACGTGATTCTAACGTCGTAGGCGTTAGCTTCCATTCCTTTATAAATATATTTGCATCGCGTATGTGTATTTACGACGCGTAGTATACGTGAGGCGTGTAAGGTTAAATACGTCATCGCGTTTGTGCAAAATTGTGTCAACACATTGAAACTAGAGAGCAGCGCAGCGCAGCGCAGCGCAGCAGCAGCAGCCTGCATCAGGCTCAATGATAAGAGCGCCGTGTCATCGACTTCTCGACACTATTTATACGCTGGGTATACGTGGCTTAGATATTTACCAAGCTAGACCAATACCGTGTCGCATACGTATTTGCACTTATACCACCTATTGTGTGTATGCTCGCGTACCAGAACGGTTCGAGGTCTCTATTGCGAGATCGCGAGAAGAGGAGAGGAGAGGAGGAATAGAAGAAACGATCAGAGCACAAAACGTGACAAAGCTGCTGCAACATCTCTCTCTTTTTCTCTCTATCTCTTATTTTCATTTTTTATCTCTCTCTCTCTCTCTCTCTCTCTCTCTTACCTTATTTGCAATATTTTACTCTGTTTTCTTTATATTTTTTTTTATCTTTTATTTTTATTTTCTCTCATTTATCGCCATCTTTATTATTTATTTTATTACCTACCTCTAGATCAAAATCTTTGACGATGTTAACTATAGGCTGTCGTAAAATTACTGACGTTTTGTTGGAGTTCCGAATTTGAAAAGTTTCGAAAGCCTAATATTCCGAATTATTTGATGGCGAAGTTTGAAGTAAAGAAATGAAACTTTGATGAAACAAGAAAGTTTCGAATGATCGGAAATCTGACGGCTCAATGTTCTGAAATGCAGGATTTAAAAAAAAATTCAACTTGTGATAGGGAAAAGTTCCGCAAGAAAAAAAAAAAAAAGAAACGAATAAGTTTCGATAGAGTTAAATTTCGAAAAATGAAGTGAAATTCTGAAGATTAAAATATACTCACACAGCGTAGTTTACTCAACGAATGGGGGTGAAAAATGAGAAAAAACGAAACTCAGAATGACCAGGATTCCGAGCGTAAAAATATTGAAAATCCAATATCATCCAAAGAATGATGATTAAATACCGAAAAGGCGTAAGTCGGACAAATTTTGACTTGTCGGAGTTACGCCCTTTCGGCATTTCGTTATTTCGGAACTTTGAGCGTCGAGTTTCGGACCATTCGAAATTTCGATGTTTCACAAAAGTTTGATTTCTTGACTTCAGTTATAAAGATTTGGAATTTTGCGCTTTCCAAATTTGTCAAATCCCTTTTATACTACACATTCAATGCGCCGCAGTTTGTACTTCCGATGTCTTTTCGCAAATGCAACGTACTGCGAAAAATACGATTGTTTAATTAGCCGAGTGTTCTTGGATTCTCGCCAGTTCTCGGAGAAGGAGCAAGAGAGAAAAAAAAAAAAAAAAAAAAAAAAAAAAAACTACAACCTCCACTACAGGGAAAACTTAAATTTCCTCGAAGATGGATCTTCAAGCGGGATTTTATCTTGCAGGAAGTTACGCAATGTCCACTGCGGCACGAAAAATTAACTGCAGAAAAGTTAGCGCGAAAAAACATCGGTTCAAAAATTGACAATTTTTTCAGATTTCAATATTATTTTCAAGCCTTTGAGATTGGAAAATTTTATAAATTATTTATCCCTATGTATAAATTATGATCATATAATGCTAATTCTTTTTTTTTTTTACTTTTCTGTTACAGGTAAGAAATGCCGGGCAACTTTATTTCGTCAACCGATACACGAAAACCACGATAACCACAGATGTTTACGTAATTCCCATCATTGGATGCCTCATGTATGTACCTACATTTTATACTCGAATTCCACACCTTGATAATTGGAATTATTTGAAAATAATCCAATCACTTGTTAAAATAGAAAAGCAATCATCATCATCATCATTTCTGTTTTCGTCAGTCGAACGAGTCTGTAATTAATTCTTTATTATCTCACACCGCGTTTGTATTTCGTTATTTTATCTATCTTTTCTTTTTTTAATTTTTCTTCTTTATATTTTTGCTTTCAATGTATTTCGCCGCGTTCACGGTTCGTTGTTTTTACACTTTTGGCATCGTTTCTGGGTGGGTGTGTCAGCCGATTGCTGCGCGCTTGCCAAACCGCCAAAGCCAAAGCCAAAGCCAAAGCCAAAGCCAATCTCACAGTGGATTCAGCGCCACTTCTGTGTGCGGTTCTCGCTTATTTTTCAACCGCCTAAGTATCTAGCCTGTGCGGTTAGCACGAGATTCAACGTCGAAACATCGTACGAACTTGCCACAATCCAAACGCTCGTATCGCTCGTTTTTATTCGCGCTTATCGCGGACGAAAGATGCAAATTATAAAAAATAATCTTCAATCTGACACCTGTCTTCGCTCCTCTCCCCCCTTTCTCTCTTTTTCCCCTCTCCGTGGAAATTTATTAATTATTCTCTTTCTTTGATTTATTTATTTTTTCTCATTATATCTGCGAATATTCTTCGCTGATTTTTATATTACTTTTCTCTCTCTCTCTTTTTTTTTTTTTTTTTTTTTTTCTAAACCCTTTGTTTTGCTTTTTGATACTTTTCATTATCGTTAGTAAAAAATGAACGAGTCGACACTGAGTAACATAACTCTGGCAAATACTGTTGCTTATTTTTAATTGAAAGGAAAAAAAAAATATAATGAAAATATGTTTATTAATAAGAAGAAAACAAAAAAGAAAAAGAGAAAGAAGTTATTATTCCGACTTGCCGTATAGCAGCTGATTTATAATTAGAAACATTACGTTGTAGCGGTGGTAGTGGTAGTGGTGGTGGTGTTTAAATATCTCTTAACACGCACACGAACTCGTAGAAATTCTCTGCTCCTCGTATTTCTCTCTTTTATATCGACGTATTCGAGACCCTGAAACCTAGCCAAAAGATTTATATATCAATTGAACTGTAACATCGATACACCACTCGTTTCATCTTTCTTTCTTTCTTTATCTTTATTTTCTTTTCTTTCATCCACGTTTCCCTGCATCGGACAGCTAACCGGCTATTGAATTTTCTTTGCTCTCTCTATCCATCCCCTTTTTACATTCTTTCAACTCTTTATTACACTCGGCAATGTTAATTTAAACTTGTACGGATTTAGGCACGTTTATAAATATTGTAATAGAAACTTTCTTCGTTTTCTTCTTCTTTTTCGTGCCCCCCCCCCCCCCCTCCATTTCTTTTCGGATCATTCCACGCCCTTTTTTTTTCTCTTTTTTGTATAAAAAAAATATAGTCACGGATTATCAAATTTATTATTTTATATGTATATGTATTGAATGAAATAACGAGAGAAATGATAATATTATATATATATATATATATCTACGATAGGGATAAAAATTAATTATTCAGTATACCCTTGTTCCCATATTTTTTTCTTGCCTCGTTATCTTTTCGGATTCGCTTAAACAATATTATCATACGTTATGTTGTAAATCACACGTATATTATTGTATAATATTGATAAAAAATAATGATGATAATAATAATAATGGTAATGCCAGAACGCTTTGCTTTGCTCGGCGAGACGATAACGAGACGTGTAAACCGTAATCGTGTATAATGATAATAATGCATTTACATACCATGCACTTATTCTCTTTGGAAAGAAAAAGATTTAAACAAACTTTTGCAACAATATAACGAAAACACGAGGCGATAGTTACGCCGCGTTAAATTCGTACATACGTATGTTCGCGTATATCCGTATGTATATATATATATGTGTGCGTGTGTGTGCGTGCGTAGATTGTACACAATATTAATGAGGCATTATAGAGAGTAATATAACGCGAAACGCTTGCTCAGCGATAATTTGCAGATCAGCAACTCTCGAGAACATTTTTTTTTTTTTTTTTACCGTCCGGGCTATCTCTTATTATTTTATTTAATTTTTTTCTTTCTTGTTTTTTCATTTTTTTTGTTCCTCATGTTCACTACCTCGTATCATTTAGTCTTGAACGATTTAACGCTGAGAAAAAAAAAAGAAAAGACAAGCAAGAAAAAGAAAAAGAAGAAGAAGAAGAAGAAGATGTAGATAAAAAGAATTTGCGATACCCTTGGATGAAACAATTGGAGTTTTTTTTTTTTTTTTTTTCTCTTATACAAAGGCTATACGTGTATAAGATTATAATTTGGAAAAATTTCTCTCCTTTCATTACATATTCTTATTCAAATATCTTATTTCCATTTTCTCTTAACTCTCTCTTTCTCTACGTTTCTACTGTTGTTTTAACCAATTAACTTTGCAGTTTGCAGAGGCGTTGCATGCAGAAATTATATTATTCCGTTTCCTATCTTTCCAATTGGCGGAAATGCAGCAGGCCTCGCTTTTCATTTTGTTTCTTTCTTCTTTCCTACCCCCTTTCACGAATTCAACCCTCTCCATTGCTCGTGCAATGCACCGAAGCTATTTAGTTATACTACACGCTCTTCCTATCTCCCTTTCTCTCTTTGTTTTATCCTATCTCCGACAGACCACCGCACCGAGGTGTTTTCCCTCTAATTTCTTCGAAGCCACTCTCAGCTGCACCGAGATTCCTGGCTCTTCCCGTAGGGTGAGTTAATTCTCTCTCTCTCTCCCTCTCTATCTATCTCCTCCCTTTCCTGCAGGATTAAGCAATATCGTCCGTCCAATTAACACCTCGCGCTTCGATATCTCTTTATTCTTTTTCTTCTCATCACCGTTTGCTACCGTTTGGCGGGAATTAACTATACGCATGTAGGGGTATATCATGTATTGCGAATGTTTGAGAAAAAAAAATAAATAATAATAATAATTCAAGATTTTCCAACGTGGTAGAAAGTGTGTAACCAAGTTTGAAATGAATCGGTTATACAGTTTTTAAATGTCAGTGAAGATGGACATTTAAAAAAAATGTCAAATCATTAGTAATATTTCCTTGTGTTTTATATCACTGTACATATATTTAAATAAGTTTTTTTTCTCTTTTCACCGCGTTTTCATTATCACTTTCCGCTGTAATTCTGCCTACATATATATATATATATATACTCGTTTTTCAACGAAATTCTACGCTGCAGTTGGTAATTGTACGTAAATATCTCATTTCCAGCGTCGAAAATTCGCTCGCTGATATTCGCAATCGAAATAAACATACAGAGGAAATTCAAATAACATATTATAACCGAACTTTGAGCCAGTGTGCGGAGAGACGGGGAGAGAGAAAGAGAGAAAGTCGGGGGTTCGAAGGGGTGAGAATCGCTCCTCTCACCTCAACAGATTTAATTAACAAGCGATATTTTTTTACACGTCTGCAGACTCCATAATACATCAGCCTCTCTTTGCACTCGCCGTAATAACGCTGTCACGCCGGGTGATCCTATGCGGTCACGTGTATCTATTTTACATCCACCTAGACGCGGAGGATCATTGTTTGTTTATATTAATGCAAAGGAAAAAAAAAAAAAAAAAAAAAAATATATATATATTTTTTTTAACTCGTTTTTAGTTTGCATATTATTTTACTCGGTTGATACCTGTTACAATGACGTAATAATATGCTATATAATTTTTTTTACCAATATATGCGGTGCGGAGGAGATTCGTCGGAATAATAAAAAAAACAATAATATAAATAATAATAATAATTGAAACAACAATCGCTGAAAATTGTTATGAAAATGGTAATTCACGATGGCGAAGAGTTCGAGAGTTGGAATTGGTAAATTGTATTTTTAATTTTCCCATTAAACTCAGCTGGCTTCTTCTTCGCTTCTGCGACGACAACGAAATCAAACCGTTTAACGATCCGTCGAACGAACCTGGAGTTGGATGAGAAAAATTCATCAAGTTTAGGTCGTCGATTTTGTTACCACGTTAACGATACGGGATAAATTTTTAATAATAGTTACAGCTCGAAATGCCGAGCTTGAATTTTAACAAGTAGGGCGTCGCATTTGTTATCATTTTGTTTTTTATCTTCCATTTTTCATCCACTTACTACGTACCTATATATACATACGTTGAAAATTAAAAATGAGAGAAAAAACAAATGACTTGACGGGTTTACTTTGAAGTAAAAAAAAAAAAAAAAAAAAGATAATCAAAATAATGATGATAAAAATGCAGGAATAAAGAATAAAAAGAAGAACAGCAACGCAAAAAAAAACAAAAAAAGACAAAAGACTTTTCGATACCTCTGTGCGAAAATTCTTTTTGCCCCCCAAAGGAACAGGAACAAGGAACATATATACTTTGAATTTCTGTCGTTTTTTCGTTCTTCTTCCGCTCGTACGAGTCGAAGGATATGTTCCAGTACCGGAAACCGGAAACTGTAGGTAACGTTGAACAAAGATTGAGCAGGTGTAAATCGGAGTTAGCGGTGAAATTCGATAGACGCCGGTTCATGCTTTTCGCATTCTCGGCCGCGTCGACGTCAACGTCAAGTTTGACGTAACGGTTAGATACTGTCAGGTTCAGACGCCGGTTTTCCATTGTTGAGAGAGGAACTCGTTAATGAACGTCGACCGGAGGCTTTCCACCACTGGCTGGCTTGTCTGTCTGCCCGTTTGCCCGTCTGCCTGCATCGTGTATGCGCGTTTGAATTCGCGATTGCAGTAGCACGCTTCGTGGTGTCTCTAGGAGGAAATTGAATGTCGCCGTTACGACTCTTTACTTGTGTGTTTTACCAGCTGGAACGGACGCGTGGATACTACGGCAACATCGGCAACAGGAGAGGGAAAGAGAACTTCGACTATCGACGAAGTTTCTCCCGACACGAAGAATTCGCGCTTCTATTCATGGAATCAGAGAATTTGATATCCTTTGGATAAAAAGATGGAAATCTCAGGGAATTTCAGATCGTATCTGGAATACATTAATTTTCATTCTTATAGGTTCGTGAAATTTTTTTTTTTTTTTTTTTTTTTTTTCTTGCTTTTTACCAGATGTTCAATAATTTAATCATTGATCCATGGATCGCGCGTTACAGTCTACCTTGAATTGACTAAATCTTTGAACAAAACGGACAGAAGAAAAACCAAACGAAGCATCAGGGAATCGAATGACAAGGGTAGTGGAGAAAGAAACGTATTTCATTTTTTTTCTTCTTTGTCTTCTGTTTCTTCTCTCGAGAGGCATGAATTCGCGACAGGAAGGCACACACTGCAGTAGGTACTACGACTGGCGTTCGTGACCCGTTAACACTTTTGCAAATAAATAATGCACCGTACGCATTGTCCATTATTCCTCGCAACGTCGAGAAGGTGAAGGGAGAAGGAGAACGAAGAGTTTGTACTCTTTATAACGCAACAATAGCTGGGTGTGGCAACTACATGTGTATATGTATACATATATGCATACTTTGGCCCGAGAGAGAAATCATTTTTCGTTTAATTTATGTCGTCAACGACGTTAAGCAACGGTTCCCAAAACTTACGTGCCGCACTTCTTGATTGACGTTCTTATATCTACTTTGAAAAAAAAGTAAATAAAATAAAACAATAGTAATAATAATTTTCATTAAACCCATCACGTCTCGTCGGTTTTTCTCTTTCATCCACTTTCTTTCTTTCCTTAAACAAGAGTATTCATTCGTCGAGTAGCTTATTGGTATTCAAATTATTATCACAAGAAGTAAATTTACAATTTATTCCCGATGATATCTCTTCATCTTCACCCTCAATTAACAGCGGTTACTTAGCCCCTTCCCCTATTCGTGGCTCCGGGCGAAGAATTTTGCGCCACCCTCGTAGCTCCTCGCCGTTTTTTTTTTATTTTTTTATTTTTACATGACTTGTTCCTTCCTTTTCTTTTTATTTTCTTTTTTTTTTTTTTTCTTTTTGACAAATTATGAAAGGGCGGAGTGATGGGGTTGAGAATACTCCTCCCTCTCTTCCGTAGCGTCTGTTCAAACTTCTCCTCCTTCTCTCCCTCCCTGCCCTGCCCTATTTTCTTGGCAAATTCTTTTGTCACGAGATTTAAAATGCAGATGGGATCCCATTTAAGAAGCCTCACCTCATTCAAACAACTCGCCAATTAATTTCATTACATCCCCTTTCCTTAAATCCGCAACCGTCGTCTTATGTCAGATATATTTTTATTCATACCACGCTTGTGGTTTTGTCACGCGAAAGAAATCTCCTCGAGACTGGGGATGAAAAATAAACGATTTAAAAGTTTGATGCGGCAATTATCAGTTTATTAGACGGAGTTTTTTTTTTTTTTTTTTTTTCCATCCACTATCTTCGACGAAGCTGTTTTACCCGTTCAGTTTTGACAGGTTTTTTTTTCTCTTCTTCTTCTCTTTTCCGTTTTCACCGTACACGTCAGACAGAAGTCTACGATTTAATCACATGCGAACGAGTCTCGCCGGTTTTCTCTTTGCGAGATAGATTTTTTCTTCCGATTTTCTTCTATGCATTGTATACGTGAAAGATAAGAATTAAACTCGACTCTGTGTAAAAAAAAAAAAAAAAAAATAGTCGGGATTACTTCTTACGTCTTAGATTACTTTTAGTGCCGTATATCCAGGTTCTATTTTTTTTTTCAACACTTACACCCTTGGAAAAAGATTATCTTACGGTTTTTCATCCCTTTTTTCCCTCTTGGCTTGAGTATACGTAAATAATATTATACCTACGATGTGTACAATGTGTACATGATGTGAAGCAATTTCATGCATATTTACGTCATGTACACGAGACAGACGAAAAACTGTCTCTCGTTCTTCGGCCCTCATTCTCCGACCCCCACCCCCCCCCCCCCCATTCCCCCTCCCCCTCCGTGCGAATTTACGAAACGAATTTTAAAGCGTTTTATTCGCGAGTCTCGCTTTGCATTTAAACATGTAGTTTGGTTAATTTATTCGTGATAGGGCGGGGCGGTAGTCGTCTGACTGGCCGCACGTAAAGTATATGAATAGTCAGTCCCAACCGAGCTGGAAGGGAAAAAAACTTTCTTCGTTAAGAACAGAGAGCCAGATCGTTATTCTTCAAGAAGAACGCTCTGCGATTGCGCTTTATATATATGTATATATATCATATATATGTATATAGACATATAGGTACAAGTGTTAAAAGTATGGTTAAGATAACTGCGAAAATTCACAACTCGACTCCTCGGTTAACAAAAAAAAGAGAAAAAATAGAGAGCGAGAAAAAGTGTAAGAGAGAAAGAGAGAGAGAGAGAGAGAGAGAGTGTAAAACTCTATAAATTATGAATCATTTTTTGTTCTCATATTCAAGGAAAGAACGTTGGGTATGTAATATATGTATGTATGTATGTACTACATGTACATTGTACCTACACCATAAAGAGAGAGAGAAAGAGAGAGAAAGATAAAGAAGGAAAACTTCTCGCAAATTTCAACCCTTCTATACACGTTAGACTGCACCCTGTAGGCTGTACGTATATTTGCTATATATGTATGTATACGTATATAACCTGTACCTGCCGTATAGTGAAATAAGAAAAGGCATTTGGTGAAAGGGGTTGCGAGTTTCATTGCGGCTTAGTTTGTTATCGTCTCGGTGTACTTTACGAGGGACATTTTCCACCGTCTGCGGGGTATAGGGGTATAAAGGTGTCGGTCGCGGGACGGAATGACGAGGGGTGGAGAACGCGGGAGGGGAAGGAAGATTTAAAGAGGCAGCGGAGGACGCCGAGGGAAGTTTGCACCTTGGTATCCCCCGTGCTAATTTTACGAGGTTAGTTAACTCTTGTAAGACGCTTATACCTCGGCCTTATAATAATGTATATATATAAGTATATATATATATATATGTATAGAGGGTGGGGGAGGCTACTAATTTCGTAATTTAGGTGAGACTTGGTTTAAGTTGTTTAAATGCGCGGCGAGGTAGGTGATTTTTATCACCCTTGTACGCACCCCTAAAACGACCAACCTGCCACTGCAATAAAATAAGGAAAACAAGTAAATTCTATTTTTCATCGGTCACCCGTTACACTTATCTAATCCTACTTTGATCCTGCAGGTGCTATTGTGACAATACGTGTTCGTAATCTAAACCTAAATTACGGTGACCGAAGAAACAAGAACGGCTACTTGCCGCTGTCGTTGTAGGAAAAGCTGACAATGAAAGGTTGTCATGGTTTTGGGTGTAGTGCTAGTGGTATTGGTAGTAGATGTAGTGGGGTGGAAAATTTCCATACAAATTCACCGTGAAGTAGGTAATAAAATTTAAACAGCGCTTCGAAACTTTATGGACTTGTGCAGCAGCGCTAGCTAGCTAACTGACTATCCACCTACCCAAACCAACCCAACGCCTATGGGTAGCCTGGAACAGGCTAGGTGCCGTCTGCTCCTCGTACTTCACCAACTTCGGAATTACGCGGCCAACACCCTATTAGCAATAAACTGTGCTGTAGGTGCCCGGAGCTCGCCCTCGCTTGACACCGTCGCTTTCCACAAGCCAACTTGGTTGTACATAGCAGTTGGTACCGGCATCTCTTTCTCGCGGAATTGACGAAACTTTCCAATGCAGGTCGGTTAGTTAATTAGTTAGCTACCTACGCACGCACGCACTTCTGTCCTCTTACGGAGAAGGTAAAAGGTGGGAATCGGTCCTTTAAAGTCTTTCGAAATTATACGTGTAAGGACGGTGTAATGAAAATAATTGTCTCAGAAGAACCAGAATAATTCTTGTATATACGGTTATGTTCATTGATGGCTTTACAGTGGCTAAAACCATTTCTTTTGGAATCAAAACTGATTAAGTTTTGTCATTCCAAAAAAAAAATCTGGAGTCACTGGAAACCCAATATAGTGAACATTGTATTACTGTGTGTGAATTTGATCAAGAGGTCTTCTTACAGCCGAAATGGTTAGGCCTCGTCGAGTCTAACGGCCAGATGCAAATCCGCATGATATTTGCTAATTCTCACCGCGGATTATTATCTGCTTTAATCGCAGTTCTTCTCTGTGCGGGTGGCGGGCTTCACGCCTAACGAGGCATTGTCCCTGCCTGCCTGCCGTCACCCTAACCAGCAGCAGCAGCCGTCGCGTCGTCGCGACGTTCTTCTCAACGTGCGCATTAGGAATGCGAACGAGGTATAAAACGTTTAAATTATGTACAAATTATGCCAACGGAGGAAAGAAAAAAAAAAAAAAATAAAAAAAAAAACGAAAAAGTTACTCGGAGAACGCAGATGGGGGTTGGTACAATGTTGTGGGGAAAAGTGTTCCTTTGAAATGATCGTTGAAGCGGTGTTTTTTATTGCAGCGTTCAGAGTGGCGTCTTTGGGTCTATCCGTTGGCTGGTTAGTCCAAAAATAAAATTTAAATTGCGGTTTTGTATGTGTCTGGGTTTTTGGCAACGGTTGATATGAATTGTCGAGTTAAGTGTGCGTGTGTGTGCAACGATTTTGGCAGTCCTTGATGATGACGGTGCGTGGAATAGGGTCGCTAAAAACTTCGGATGGGGATCTCTTTCTTACAACGGTAAATCAAGTTAATATAAATCCTTTATTGCTTCTGGGTGAAAATTACCTATCAAATAGTCTGCAGACAAAGCAGTTGAATAAAGTCGTATTCAGGGCGCTCCGACGCCATAAGCATTTGCATAATGGGCCATACGTTTCGGCGGCTGAGTCTTGCGGAAGGAACTAACCCTTCCTTCCCTCCTTCTTCGTCCTCCCTTCTCTCCGAGACGCAGATATAGTTAAAATTCACAATTGCTTGTTTCAGTCGGCCATTGTCTGGCTTAATTGGCAAACGAAATATCGAGGGCTTAAACTCACTGCTGCTGCTGCTGTTCCTACTGTTTCTCCACGGTTCGGTTGAAACTTGGAGGGAAATTTTCTCTCTCTATCTCACTCGCACACTGCAGAAATCCCTTTCCGGTTCTTTTTTATTTTTTGCGGAACCCGCAGAAGTGGTCTTCCGCGTCTAGGAACTATTTAAGTATTCACCAGAGGAGAACAATTTACTCGGGTTTGTCAGGGATTGTTAAATCCGGTTAAATATACTTCGAGTACGAGTCGTTACTTCATTATGCCTTCTTCTCCTTCTCCTACTTCTTATTTTCTTCTTCTTCTTCTTCTTCTACTGATTCTTGTATACCGATTTTGGTCCATTCATATTCAACCACTGAGTTCAGATCCATGGTAATTGATGATCGACGAGTTTGTCCGTAAAACATGACCAGAGCTGATTGTGAGTTCTAGGTTCTCTTTCAAGTAAACCAAGTAAACTTGTAACACGATTATTATTCCGCCTTGCTCTACTTTCTCGTTATCATGAACCTTCCGAGTAGTCAGTTTCAAAGTCCCGCGGCATCTTACCGGCTACATAAACAGTCCATATTTATGACAGGAGTCGGGAACGTCATTTTTGCGGATCCTCGGGCCATTCGTATGTAAAACAGGACAGTCGGGCAAGCAAGCAAGTAAGCAAGCAAGCAGAGGCAGGCAAGGCGAGACTATAGTAGAATCTCCTCTCTCATTGCTCTCCCCCACATCTTCTCTTCTCTTCTCTTCTCTTCTCTTCTCTCCGCTCCATCGCCCGTTCCCTCTGCTATCGGCGGTCTCATCCTCCGCCTCGAAGCGACTCCGCAAGATATGCAAATGTCACTAATTACTGGTAGCACGGGATTACACGAAGCCTTTCGCCCCCTCTCCTCTCCTCTCCTCTCCTCTCCAACCTTGGTTCCGCGCCGCCACGCGCGCGAACGGAGGCAGAACAGGGCCAAAAGACGCCTTCCTTACCTCGACAAGTATACCTCCATCTGCATTAAACCTTCGCCTACTGCCACTACCAGATAACTAACACTTCGTAACGACTTTGCTAAAATCCCTCGGTCTCCTTGAAACTGATGGCCTGTAATTTCAGTCCTGGCAAAGAGGCAGTCGTAGCTATCCTCTTACTTGCAACGCAACCGCTCTTCTTGATTATCCGACAACTTTAAACCCTCCTCGTCCGATGCGGAACTACTTTGCATTTCTCAGTCATTTTTTCAATCATCAAATTAAACAGGCACTCTTCTTACCTACTCTGGGGAATCAATTTGGAGTTACTGTTTACCCGGTTCTCGTAAAGATGCAATCGCTGTCCGGGGACTTGTGCCGACTGACCCATTGTTTCAACAAGAAAAAAGAAGACACACGATCATAGCAGATTGTTTCTAAAATATACCGATCGCAATCGGATTATCTCTTCGCCGTTCGTATAGGTCAGCATCCATATGGATACACTTGAAACTAACAAGAAGTTTCTTCCAACAGTTGAGTCGTAAAAGAAAAGTTCAACCGGGGAGTGACAATTTCAACTCTTACTCGGTTGTTCTTTCGTCATACTTCTCGAACCCTCTGGATCTCACGGTTATTACCCGATTAAGCCCGAGGTCGCGTACCGGAGGGAGATGAGCGGTCCAATAAGGAGGAGAACGGACTTTGGGAGGGTCCGGGATCCGCTGTCTTTTTTCTCTGTTTTAGGGTCACCCTGACGACTTGGGACAGGTTAGTTTCATCCTGATAATACTTCGCCACGGTCCAATATTTTCTTTCTTCCTTCAATCGACGCAAACGGTACGTGTAAACGCATACATAATTCGTTGGGATGTTCAGACCGTACCAATCCTTACCTTTCCTATTTTCGCGCGTATTTTCTACCCCATCTGGTACCCGAAATCTCTTCCGCTCGTACCGATACCAACAAGCCGCGGTAAGTTTAGGCGCGATCGCGAGGGTACGCGATTGGGTGGATCGTCGTTAACCCCCAAGATGGCGCTGATCGTTGGAAGAAAAAATAACTGACCGGGAATCGACGCTCGGTTAGTCAGTCTGATTCGAGTCTCCGGCCGTTCCAGTCGAGCTCGGAACTCTCTTGTTCTCTTCCTCTCCTGTCCAATTGAAACAGTAGATTCTCGCCAGCCGATCGAACCCCCGTAGATTCACGCCTTCAGCCTTTGAATCTCACGGCAGCTCTCCACTTGCGAGACACAACCATTGATCGTACACTAACACCTCATATACACTCTTGACACAACTTTGCTACTGTAATAATAAGGGGTTTTTATGCCTCTGCAGCTTTTCCCCTGTGAGCCAATAAATTGCAACAATTTCTCTCGGCTCAATTGAGTATTTAGACAAATTTATATCGTTCCATATTTCATCCTCTAATTCTTATTTCTTTTCATATAGAATCACGGAAGCCTTCCATGTTGGAAAGTTTTCCGACGCTACAAGAAGATTTTTTTAACCTTGTCGATACCATTTTAGGTAACGTTCCATTATATTCTTACCTATAACTGATTTGAGTTGTAGAAAATTGCAGGACTTTCATGTCACGGTATGTGATCACTGACTTACTCCTCAGGTACAGTCTTCGTGCCTGATAGTACAAAGTGGGCGTTAAACTATGATACCTCATACTCGTCCGGTTGGAAAGATGTAGGAGAGAAATAATCACGTTCGTTCAATCATGCCGATGACGACGGTGTTGATGATACTGCTGATGATTATTATTATTTCTGCGACTAATAATAGCGGGCGTTCGATCATCCGTTAGGTGCCAATGTTACCTGCCCGGACCGTAGATCAGGGTCTCGGATGTGTCAGGTTAACAGGATCTTACGCCGGTGTTATCGTTTTTCCGTATCTCGCTACCCCGACCGACACGCCACACTAAATCATCTCCAGGCAATCAGCCTCTGCCTTGTGCATCCCACCCAGTTTCACCGTACCAAAGAGTTTACTGCACTTTTACACCTGGACCTCCATTGTCGACTGCACTACACTACACAGCTTAATACTTACATGCACGTTTATTGCTCTACATCTACTATGCTTAATACAGCACCATTAGTGATTCTGCTTCAGTGAAATAGATTGTGTATAATAATTTCGATGTAGCAGAATATGTGAGGTAATGATGATGATGATGGTGATTACCAGTATCCTGTGTGAAAATCGATCCAGCATCATTTCAAACGCTTTCAGGGAATCACAATTTTTTATCAACCGGTTGATTAAATTCCGGTAATGCAACTTACGTTTTTTTTTTGTTTTTTTTTTTTTTTTTGTACTTCGATCGTCTTGCTGCAGCTAGTTATTATTCTCTTCACGTAACTCGATGCTTGCTGCAGTATTAAGGAGTCATTTTGCAATCGTTGAATCGCCTCCTTCTCCTCTCGTTCTCCGTCTTCCGTCTTCGTCGTCGTCGTCGTCGTCGTCGTCTTATTTTTCGCGTAACGAAAGTTTCACCATCAATACTTTTACAAAGAAGAAGAAACTCCTCAGCTGCAACTTGCCATATTACGCGTGCAGCAATTTATTTTACTCCCTTTTTCGGCGAATCATACCCTCTTTGAGAGCCGATGAAGAACGTAGCCATTCCGAGTGTGAGTGATTGCACGTTGAATCGTGCAATGTCCCTACCTACATCCGCGTCCCTGTACCACCATCGACACGCTTCGTCTTCTCCCGCTGCAACTAAGTTGCGCAATTTTGTAAAACCTGTTCACCACCTTCTTATTTTTATTTCTCTTATCTTCATACTCTTCGCTGACCATTCTCCGTCTTCTCTTTTTGACTTGAATGTCATTCCATAGGGACAGACTTCGATGGTTGTTTCGCCTCGATCGCGTCTTTCCAGACACGCAGCCTTTCGTTTGCATACTTTGATTTTACACGCGAGTACTTCTTATACCTTGAAACCTTGTCGATGATTGATTGATTGATTAATTACTTGATTGATTTCTCCTGTTTATCACTTCTTTAGACTCTTTATAGTTTTAAACTGTTTCATTGATCGCGATTGCTTGGATACTTGATATTATGAATCATCGGTCGACGGCATTCCGTTACAGAAAAACGAATTGCACAGACAGAAGCATATTCATTAGCCAGAATTTCTCCTCAATACTAGGTACTGCTGAAACTGTCTATACAACGAATTCCAGAATAATTGATTGAGAAGATGTAGAGGTAAAAGAATCCGGGACGATGCGACGAGGCCATGATCATCATGCACTCACTTCGGTAAACTGGTTCTTATTCTCCTCCTCCGCCTCCATTATCTTCTTCTTTTTCTTCTTCTTCTTTTTTTCATTCTCTGTTGCTCAAATGCAGCCTCGGTAAACTGCACATTAGTAATCAATTACCGCAGGCGGTGCGACACTCCTTTCAGTCTGCCAACCTACACCGAGCTTTCCTTGTTTGATTTCGTTGGTGTTTGTGTGTCTCTGCATATTCGCTTTACGACAATCACGTTCAATTCAATTATCATAAGCACAATGCATCACGATGATCAACTTTTTTTCATCGCGCTCTCCACCATCCACCCACCCACCTTTTCATGTATATATATACCCATTTTCATAAATGAAATGAATAGGAAAATCGTCTGTCTACCCACGTCTGTGTACATAACGGTACGCTATTGAAGATAGCCTGCAGTTGCTCTTGAACCTCGTTTCAAACTTTTCCAATTAGTCCGTCAGTTCGTCGTGTATATACTATATAATCGTTATTCAAGTATAAATAAGGGAATAAAAATTCTCAGCTATCGACGCTCGCCGCTAACTCTGCTGCTGTCAATGAGGTATGACTCTTCTCGTCTTAAGAGGCAGTTCAGCCAATTAAGAGTGACAAAGTAACGTTAAGGATAGATTACTGTACCCCTCAACATATACATACATACATACATACATACATACACGCGGGTGATAATTTATCGTGTAAGCTTGCACTGCATATTTATTATCAGTATTAGCAAGTATTATACTTTTAGAACCTACAAAGAGTCAAAGACTGGCTGACAGATTTACTTTGTAGTCGTCTCTCGTTTACTGGACACTGCTGTTTAATTATTTTTCTTTCCTACGACAATATTCTGTATGACTTACCTGATGTTGCTGAGGTAAGAAAATGGGATTGAAAATAAAATGAAGAAACACTATTTCCCAAAAAACGTTCGTGCGGTATTAAAGGTTCTTCGCTACGGCTTTACAGAAACAAATCGTAATTTATTTACGTGAAAAATTTAACTTTACAACGTTTAATATGATGTATTTAAACTCTTGTCGACAGTTGTTTAGCCGTGCCGAGGACCTGATGATTATAATCGTCGTGCATTCATTAGTACGATTTTCGAAACTTGGCGGATTTTCTCGAATCTCCGGAACTCTACAACAAAAAGGAAAACGTGAACTGGTGTCCCATATTTGAAAGCTTCTGTAACCGGGTCGCGGTCTCGTTTCACATCCGTCGATGATTCTCCACTCGATCTTACGTTTTGTTCGTTTAATTTCAGGCCCGAGGCGTGTCGGAGGATCTGGTTTACTTAGTTGGTTATAGTTCTAGTTTGTTGGTGAGTTAGTTAGTTAGTTACTTAGTTCGTTCGTTCGTTGGCTGCTTTGACCGGCCTCTGGCAGCAGAAGTCAAGATATTCGCAAAAAACTCGATCTGATCAGCCTGCTCCTCATCCTCATCCTCCTTCTTCTTCTTCTTCTTCTTCTTCTTCTTCCGTGTTGAATACGATCAAGTCACACGCGTGTCGCTGGAAATCATCTCTTCTAATCTTTCTCGAAGCTCGCTTGAGAATCACTTCTATCCTTGACCGTGCGCCGTAGGCGGTCTGAAGAAGCCGAGCGAGTGAGTTGATTAAACCAGATTAACACTAATCGCACTACGAGCCATGTTCATACCTTGCTGGGCGTTAACGCGAATAAGTCAAGCGTGAAGAAGCCACTGGCTACGTTTCACAGTTTTCGATTGCAGATTGCCTCGGACAGTCGGAGAGAACTTTTTCCTTTTTTAAAACAATCGATTTACAGGGGTATTTTGAAGAAAATTTTCTCGCCGAAAGACAACATTTTGTTGTTAGTACCAAAATTGATGAAATAATTGTCTTCAAATCTCGGTTTTTAATATTGAATCGTGTAGCATAAATTACGATGAAAAGATAATTTTTTTCAGTTATCACAGTTAAACAATCATTTTTCAATCGGTGCAGAATGATTTTAGTGTTTACAGCTGATTTCGCAATCGTAACAAACTTTTTCTTGGACATTACTAAACCATTCTGTTTCTTCCAGATTACAAAATCAACTAAACTTCATGGTTGTTTAGAAATAATGTTTCAAGAATCAAATCTCGGCCATTGCGAGTAATTTTTTTTTTCTTTTTCAGTAAAGCTGAGTGTAATCCTTAACCTGTTTTGCAATCGTTGGTGCGCAGATGCGATAGTCGTTGACCAGTTATCACCTATCTCTTTTCAACCTTTATAGGGGATTCCCGACTTTCTAATATGGGAACGCTGAACACGATTGCTTAGATCGATCGATCCCTGGTTCCCTTGCCTCGATCGTTGACCTGAACACCGTAACATCGTGTGTTTCCGATAAGCGGGAAAAATTTATGCCGTTTATGCATACGACGTAATCCCCACAGCTCAGCTTCCAGCTCACTTTAACCGTTATTGCAACACTTTGTTTTATATACGATACGTGTAATATGGAACTGAATTCCCGCATTGCGTCTGTAACGCGCGTTGTGTGTTATATTTTTAATATCCACGCAATTGTTGGGTTTACTATGTTACAGTTCTTTTATTATAGTTGCGATATTTTTTTCCCCCATTGCATTTACCTTGAAACGAATGAACGTCATCGTATTATTACGATCGGTAATGAAAATTATTGCGTGAAAATTGTATGTAAAATGCCGTTCAAAATGGAAGTTGATGAATTTTTATGATCAAACATTCTCTCCAGAACGGTGCGAGATGAATTTAAAAAAGCTGTTGATAAGTGGAAAAAACTTTGAAAATTTAAACATTCGTTGTTTGTAATACGTATCGTTCAGGTTGCAATTTAACAAAGAAGAAATTCTTGCAAAGCAGTCGATTCTTATCGGTTCGGGTGGGGAAATTTGTGCACGTCTGCGACTGCGTGGTGAATAAATTGTAAAACTTTGTATAAACTGAACACGATTTGCATTACCCATCGGACTTGCTTTTCAATTATGCATGGTATTTTCGTCGTACGTATAATTCATTGTCAATGATTCGTCAGCGATCAAGGAATTACAAACAAAATGGTTAAAGAAAAATCAACATTTTAACTATATGTATAAAACAGAAAATATATATCTTATTTTTTTTTTTTAATTATCATTACAGAGAAAGAGAGAAAAGAAAGAGAAGAAAACTCGATAAATAATTTTCGTGAGTGAATATTATAGTCGCCGTAAATTTAGCAACGGTTATACGGAGTACCCCCCCCCCCCCCCCCAAAAAAAAAAGAAAAAACAGCTTTTGTTTCAAACTATTTTCCCGTCAACATCAATCTTGCATGGCATCTCAAAATTAATGAAGGTACTCAATGAAACGGTAAATTAGGAGAAAAAAAAGTAAAACTTGTTTCGATAGATGCTCAAAATTATTCCTGTCAACTTTAATACAGTTTTCAAGACGCTTCGCAAAAGTGTTTTCGTTCGATGTCTCTGAAAGTCTGTATTTCTGATTCGCTCCTTCGTATCCTCTGGAGTATTTGGTACCACGGTGTAAACTATTTCTTCGAGGTAGCACCTTGAAAGAAAAATTTGTGAACATGTAAGAAGAAACAGTTTAAAATAAAAGTTTTCTATTTTTAATTTTTTTTTTTTCTCTGCGTAGAATCTAAATTTGTGAAAAAAAGTATATATTCACGTTTAAAAAAGCAATGCTAACCTACTAATGAATGAGAGGTACGTCGGCTCACTGTATTGCCATCTTCGAACCGCGAAATATTTATTAAAAAATATTTTTCTCTCACGTGACTCGTTCACAAGATATTCTCCTCTATGTCAACTCAAACGGGACACCCTGTATAATGCATACATGTACGAACGGTTTTTTGAATTTGAAATATACACGTGTGCCGTTTGTATTAACACGTTAGTTAGCCGTGTAGAAGTTACCGTATCTTGAGTCACATCTGACGACGACGACGACGTGGGCTTCGAGAAATGCATTCACGACTCTCTTCTTCGAGCTTCTTCGCGGGGTCAAAGAACCAGCTGTGACAGTCTGACTGCCAACTCTCGTTGCATATACCTATCTATCTATCTATCTATCTACCTAACTACCTACCTACCCTTCTTCCTACGTGCATCTGCACTTCACCGATTCTCCTACCTACGTTTAGAACGAGACAATAGTGCACTTTCTATGACTCTCCGATTCTCTCGCGAGTGGAATACCAATTCGGTATAGTTTCGTTTCGACGGTAGTCATTCGCCGGATTTAGAAACGAATCCCTTCTCTTTCAGTCACAGATTCAATCTACTTTAAATCTTCTCTCTTGTATTCTTATGTCTTTGGAAAATTTCAGTAGCAAAGTATCATTCGAAAGATGATGGAGAAATTGAAAATTATGAGGGAAATGAGAAAAATAAAAATTGTATAGTACTAAAAGCTGCAGATTATAATCTATTCGCATATTACTAATTCTTACGTCGAGAAATTCTTCTCTGAAGTTCAATTTGCTATTATACAGTATGATTATATATAATATATGACGTGACTCTGCCATAAGATACTCACGAAGTTCGAGGAACGAATGCTGTGTTCGCATTATGCATTCTTCTGGAACACTGCAATGAATGTTAGGTACCGTAAAATCAGTGCAGCTCGAGTGTAGATTTTCAAGGTCCCTGATTATTCGTAGAGAAAACTGAACTAGTCTGATAACTCGTGACGATTTGCGAATAAGGCAATATTTATTTATTTTTTCTTCAAGTTTTTCCAATTTCTAACCGCTCTGTAACTGCAAAAAAAAAAAAAAAAAAAAGTCGGTTTTTTTTAGTCTCGTGTGACAAAATGTTAGTTTTGATGTTTTAAGAGCCCACTCCAAAGAACAGTTGAAAAAAAATTTTTAAGAGGTCGCTCCACATTTTTTGAAGCGTCAGAAATGGTCAAAAATCGATTTAAAAAAAATAATAATTTCTCGTTACGGTATAATTTTATAGACAAAAGAAAAATAAGTTTCCGAAAGTTTCAGTTCAAAATTTGAATTTTGAAAGGTCGCTCATAATTTTTTTTTCAATTTTTTGGTGCATTTCTTTAGATCTTTTCGAGCGACCTATTAATATTCATATTAAAATTTCATACATTTTTTCTCTCTAATTTAGTAAGAAAGAATCGATAACAATACACCACGACATGAATTAAAAATCAAACAAAATACTAAAAATATAATTTTTTTTATTTAATTTTTTGACGATTTTTTACGTTTTAAAAAATTTGGAGCGACCTCTTAAAATTTTTTTTTCTAGCTGTCCTTTGGAGTGGGCTCTTAAAACATCAAAAACTAACATTTTGTCACACGAGACTAGAAAAAAAAAAATAGTCTGTTTTTTTGCGCCACCCTAATATAGTATATATATATTAAAATATTTCACGCTGTTGTAGTTGCTTAGTAAAATTGTTTCACGCTTCTAAAAGCTCGGTCAAAGGTTTCCTCACCAATTCATCATCGACACTTGTTGTCAGTTACTGCACGTTGGCAGTAGCACGCCAACGCAGCGTCATACATCGTGGCCTACATGAGAACGTGCATGTCGGTGTACATATTTCGATGCGGGAGAGGGATATAGCATTTGGAAGTCTTATCAATCTGGAATACAAATCAACGATTCGATTGCAGAAACGTGAATTTTCGCGAAATTCGCCCTCGTGGATCGTGTATTGTATGCGTAATATGTTATCTTTAATACGTAATACATGATAATAATTATTCCTAAAACAGCATCCGTTCTCTTATCAATTTCCTTTATTTTACCAGAACTATGATTGCGAGAGTAGAAAAAATCATAATTATGCAATTTTTTGAATGCCTCTTGAGAAAGTTAGATTTTTAATATTAAGATGACGTTTTTGTTTATCGTAGTTTAAATGAATTTCACGTGTTATCAAACGTGCGAGGTAACGATTTTAATCCGAGTTTCAATCGTTAGAGTAACTTTATACCAACCAACTTCATTCTCATCATGCACGAGTTGGATGGGTAATTTGAAAATGTTTCAATCACCGCGACTGCAACTCGAAATTGCCGAGGCTTTTAATTTTCAACGGACAGCAAAGCGCGCCCCTTAATACCGGCTCTTAGCCCCTTTACTGCGCCCCTCGATGCGCGGGATCTCGTTGATGCGCAGCGCTATCATCCCTCGAACCAAGACCCTTCCGCAACGTCTCCCTTCATAACCCACCGAGACTCGAGTGAGTGAGTGAGTGAGTGAGTGTGAGAAGCTGGAGGTTTCGCCGCAGGTTATCCACGTGGAGAGGGAAGCCTCTCTCTCTCCCTCCCTCCCCCTTTCCTTGTTTTCTCTCCTCCGCATATGCATGCATTACCCTCTAACGACGTTCGCTTTACACGCGGCGCTCCTCACCGCATATATGAGATGCTGCGGGATTTATTAACGTTCGCTACGTTGGATTCTCCATATACGATGTTAACAGAGGACTCGAAAATTGTTATTATCTATCACTCACTCACTCACTCACTCACTCACTCACTCACTCACTCAGTCAAGAGGTTCGGCGCGACGACTCGACCCAGCCAATCCTTACCTTCGCTTATTAGACCAGGTCCAGATGAAACCACGTTCAGGTTTCTGGTTGAATTTTACGAGATTTAAGTGCATTCTTTATGTCGAAGCAACGAAGGAATATTGAACAATGGAAAAATCTCCATTGCAGTTGCGAAATACAATTAGCATGATTTTATTCATTTGAATGAATTTGTTTTGATTCGGATGAATTTTGATCGGTGTTTGTTTTTTTTGTTTTATGCGATTCGGATCGCGCAGTCGAAACCTTTTTTTTTTTTTTTTTTCTTTCTCTTTCGATTTTTCGAATTTCTATTGAATTCACTTTGTTACGATTTTTGAACGAATCGCGCCCGATATTGTTACAATAAGAAAAGGTTATCTGAACAATTAGAGAGTGCAATACAAAGGCTGATTGTTCAGTTGCAAAATTATGATCGTGAGCAACTCTTTAAAAAATTGTAAAAATAAAAGAAACATTGTACGATTAAAGAGACGAATATATTTGACAATATAAGTAATAAATATTGGCGATCTTACGATGATCGTAAACTCGGCAAAAGCAATAAAATCTCTGTGGCATCCTTATAATGAGTACCGGTTATATGCATGTATAAACTTTTCATACCGAATCACGTAACGGTTATAAATTAACGTTGTATAAAATTTGTCACCTAATAGGAAATTCCAGTCGCGTAGGTATTATAAATTAGGCATTAACCAGACAGTCAACCACCACCCACCAGTACCCTAACCTCGAAATCCATCTTCGCCGTTTCGTCTTGTAACGCGTAGTGTAAATACCGGAATATACCAGCAGGGATGAGGGGGGATGAAAGCAAGCGGGGCAAGTAACGGGTAATTTCAAACTTCACGGATCGGAAAACACGGGTACCTACTCGATCGGTAATAAGATTGGGATCGGGAAGAACAAACAAGAGAGCTGCTCTGCCAGTCCTCTGGAAGACTTCGAACGCGAACTATTCTCTAACACTGATTCGGTGGTGATGCTCTAGTGTCTGTCGTCTGCTGGGTGCTGGGTGCTGTCTAGCTTCGTAACGCGTCAGTCTAATTCAACTCATTCAGTCGGGTGAGCAGCACGAATTTTCCCTAAGAATTCACGCCCGAGTTGACTGTGTGAGCCCATGCAGCATCAACGGTGGAATATGGGGGACACTGGAGCTTATTCTCCTATCCCTAGACGCTTATGGTTTATCTGTACCATCAACCCCAAGCCACTCACTTCTGCTGCGGTGTGCTTGCAAAAGACACCGGAGATGATACTCGCCTTGCACCTTGGAACAGGTATCTGCACGCAATTATTGACATTAACTTCGATTTCTGTAAAAAGAAACGCGTGCCGGACACGAAAACTCTTTTTTTCTCACTAGTGCGGAAAGTCAGGCCGAAGGGAAATTTTTTGTGCGGAAGTTTTTAGCATGTTTACGGTTTAGCATCGGTTACGAGGACACGTTGGTGAAACTTTGAACTTTTTTTTTTATTCATTTGCTTGGAACCATGAAACAAGTGGTTTTCATTTGGTTCCAAACGGTTAGGTTACACATTTGTTCAGTTATTATTTAAAATAATGTAAAAAAGTGGTGTTTTTTTTTTTCGAAAAGCTCCTAGTGTCACAATTCTTATTGTCAAAATCTGAAAAAATTCCACAGCCATCAGAAATTGCAATCCAACAAGTTACAACATAATTGGTAATTAACGATTTTTATCAATTTTTGTGAAATCTAAGGCTTACAGAGAAAGTCAACAGGTTCAAAGGATGAAGTTTACAGTTTATAGTATGAAACAAGATTGTTTTTGCTATAATATTCGTGTGATAACGTCTGAAAGCTGTAGAGCGTTTTTTTTTATCCACGATGACTACCTACTAGGTTAGAAAAAGGGTGATTTCACCTTTTGTAACATAACATTGTCAGTGACACCTGATACTGGATGAGGCACTTAAGCTGTGGCTTATACCAGTATTTCATACCTAGAACAAAAAAAATTTTGTCTGAAACATCCTTTCGTTGGTTTCTTTCTACTTACCGGCTCTCTCAAAAACCTTTTCGCTCCGCTTATCGTCCGCTATAGTTCCCTCCTCTTTTTTCGTCATTCTGTCGTCTCTTTTCTCTTCTCTTCTCTCTTATCGTCTTCGCTCAGGGGGGATCGTTCGGTTTTGGTAAAAAAGCGCGAATATCATGGCGGTTGAACACCTTCAACCATAAAGCTGCTAACTTCTTTACAGACTAGAAACGTAATGTTGATCCTCTTTGAGTAGATGGTGGAATGAATTGATAAAGGTACCTTAAAAACGTCTAAGAACATCGCCGAGATTACGGCCGACTAAACAATTCGCTTATACATTTTTTTCCTCTTCTTCCATCCCTCTCTTCTCTCTCTCTCTCTCTCTCTCGTTTTTCTTCCTCATACTTACAACCTTTTATTTTTAATCCCCGAAGAAAGTGGAGGATGCTGCCTGCTCCGGGGTTATGGTAATGTCGAAGGTTTACTGCAATCCTCTATTCCCCCATCCACACGGTCTGGCTTTCTATTTATGATGTCTTTGCCCCTTGGTTCTTTCTCTCCCTCCCTCCCCTTTTTTTTATTCAACCCCATCCCTTTGGAACAGTGAAATTCCGCTTCAAATTCCGGTCTCTAAGTCATGAAATATTATACAGAAAAATGCGACTCGCGGTGTGTAATATAATGTGCGATACATAGTGCAGCGAACGAAAGAAAGAAAGAAAGAAAAACATTACAAAAAAAAAAAGCAGCCAATAATGCTCGGGGAAAAAGTAGCCAGCGAATGACTCTCTAGTTTCCCATCAAGACTCACAATACGAGCATTTTATGTTCGACATAACAACAACGACGACGACGACGACGACGAAGTCTCTTCGCGCCGCATGTCGCGAAAATTGCACCCAGGCTAATATTATTTCGCCACATCTCACATGCAGTCAGTTTTTCTTTTTCTTCTTCTTTATCTTCATCTTTATATCTGACCGTTTCACGAGGTTGAAGTTAGTTACGTTATTGTAACGACGCGTCTTTAGGGATAATCGTTACTTTACACTTTCAGGATTGTCTCAAATTGAGTAGGTCAAAGACAATAAAAGAAGAAAAAAAAAAAAAAAACTTTAATATTTTAAAAAGACCAACTCATTGAAAGTCAATTCTAAAATTAAACCATCATCATATTTTCTCTGATGTTTCGTTGCAGTTCATCTGTAGCATTAAGAGCTCCGTTTTTACCACTCGGGTGAATTATTATTATTATTATTATTATTATTCTTGTTTTTTAATTTTTTTTTCCCGCAAAATTTTATTCGTTACTTTTGCATAATTCGGGCAACGTTAAAAACTGCTTGTTTAAAGCCGGTGAACCGGTATCCTAATTAATTGGGACGGATTTATGAACAGGTGATACAAACGCGCGTGACAACGTTGCCAAATATTTCGTCTTTACTTTTTATATCCATTTAACCCGCTTCTTCTTTACTTTTGCACACGCTATCCTGTCATATCCTCGTTATTTTTTTACCTTGCACTTTGCTGCGAAGTGCTATTGCCGCAGAAATTCCTTTGCATTAACCGCGCTGCATATTTTCACGCGCGAAAATGTCGGGTAAAAAAAAATAAGAAAAAAATTTCCGTCGGGAGAAAATCGTATGTCCGGTATTTACTATGTAGTAATTGAGTCCTTTGGATAGTTATTTTTGATTAAATTTAGTACAGGCAGGTGAGCAAATATAGGAAATTAAAACAAGAGAGAAAAATGATGTTTCGGGAGGTTGGATCGTTTTTTGAAAATTTAATTTTGCAGAACGTGGATGAAAATACAAAGAACCTGTCTTACGGGGTAGTGTACAAAAAAAAAAGCATAGAATGATATTAAATTGAAGAAATACACGAAGCCAGCAGCAACAGATCTCAAAGGAACGTAAATGTCTATTGCCAGTATTCAATTATCGTACGCAGGACTGAGAATAACATTTTATAATTACACCCTATATTTTTAATATGAAAATTCTCTTTCTCTCTCTCTCTTTTTTTATTTCGTTGGAATTTCAATGTCTCGTAGTTGAACTGAATATACATATATATATATATATATATATATATATATATATATATTTATATATATATCACCGTAGAAAGTGGTTCGTAATGTATATTGCAGGTATAGTCGAGAAGCTTGTAAAGCTCGTCGTTTCATCTGCTTGCTTTTAATTAGTAGATTTTTCTTTTTCTCATTTGTTATATATATATATATATATTACATAGAAGCGAGTCTAGCCTTTTCATCCCCCTCGTCTCTGGATTATCAGACTTTCTAACCCGTGTTGATTTTTCATCTCGGACGTAAGTAGCGTTGCACTTTTCGCCGTCCATCTCTCTTTTTCTCATTCCTCTCTCTCCTCTCTCTCCTCTCTCCTTACACGTTATTCAAATATTTAAGTCTCCTACTCGAGAAAGGGAAGGTGAAAGAGAAAGAGAGAGACAGAGAGAGTTCTCGGTGTATACCTAAAACAACCTTTTCAGAGTATAAACTTTGCACGGATATTGCTGGTGCGGAGGCTCGGGTCCTTTGTCAAAATTATTCCTTCATCCAGTTCGCGTCTTTATATATAACAACACACACACACACACACACATATATATATATATATATATATAATAAAAAGACTTGCGAAATGGAGTTAAAAGAAAGAACGGAAAGCCTTACGCGTCACTCGGTGAAATCTTTCCTGTCGAGACCAGGTACTCACATATTGTACGTCGACGTCGACGTCGACGTCTTTGGTCGCGTCACCCTGTGTGTCTGCAGGCTTATTTATTCTTATTTATGCCATCCATCGCTCAGCAGTGCTGCTGCCTGCCGGCGGTTAAGGAGGTATCAAATATTCATTCCCGTCGTCTCTTGTCTCGCTTCAAACGTATATTATATGTAACACGTATGTATAATACACATTACACATGGATATGCATGCATCGGAGATATGACGAGAGATTTCTCACGATCAAGACGAGCGACGCGACGGTCGCATTGAAGAGGAGGAGGAGGAGGCAGGCATCTTACTTCTTTCGTACGTGCGTTATTTATAAATAAACGAATCTATACGAGAGGATCGGATGCTGCTGGGTAAGCAGCACGATTTTTATTCAATCACCCGATTCGTATCCATACGAGCGTCTCTCCGCGCGACGACTTCGACTTTATTAATTATTCGCGAAAAAATTAAACGAAAAAATCAAATAACCGCGAGATTTTATCTTTACTTCAACTCTCGACAATTTATTTTACTCTTTTTCATTCCTTTGTCAATCATTTTACTACGGTTATTTTATAAGAATCTTTCTTATCGCGAGGGGAACGAATCGAATAAATAAAGTCAGAGACACACAGGCAAAAAATAAAATTTTACGAAGTCTATTTATCAAAAATATCTTCTTTTTTTTTCATTCCTACTTTGTCTCATTATCGGATGAATACGTATATAATACACATATACAGATATACATCATATACATATAATGTCAGAAAGAAGAAGAAAAGAATTTGAACGTTGTCGTTGACGAATGAAAATAATCCATCGTTTTTACCCCCTCCCACCCCTCTCGTCCTCCGTCTTCGGTTTTCTCCTTGTTCCTGGTTCTCCGGCAGGAAAAAATCTATAAAGTAAGTTGAGCGGTCATAATTGCTACCCTTAATCCGCCCTTAAATATATTTTTAATCCCCGATACCAGGCGGAGTAGATAGATACCTTCCAATTTTCTTCTTTCCGGCTGGGCGAGGCGGAAGGAAGCGTCGTTGGGTCCTTTCGACGTCCTTGTGCAGTCGGGGGTTCCTCGTCTCCCTGTTGACTTTTTCATTATTTTCCATTACCCGAGCGGCTCTCTTAATTCTGTGGAAAACCCAATAATACATTACGGCCAGAGATCATTTGATTAATACGATTCAACAATGTGACTCGTGACTCTCACCAGGTATTATATTAATTTATTTCTCAATTTGAAGATTTTTCGAGCTTAACGGTATACGAATGAAAAAAAAAAGAAGAAAAGAAAAAATTGTAAAATTATACAAATCATGAATCATTTCATTTTCTTCTTTAAAATAAACTCTCTCCGAGAATCTCTTAAAGTTAATTTAATTTTAAAACGAGTTCACGATGTGCATATTTATATATATAGACATACATACATATATCGTCATTCGCGATTCAGTGCCAGTCTCCATGTGCAAAGGCTAGTGCACCGTAATCTAGAAGAACTACCGCATAGCTAAGGCTGCCGCATCAATTTCTCTTCTCCAATGCCATTCGCCTCCGTATATCAGGCAGCTATTGACGTTGCCCTGAACCCGAGACCTTGGAGCAGCTTACACTCATTCCACTTATATACTACCACACATCACGTGTGCAATTTGCAAACATTCTGCAGCAACGTCAAGCTAAGATGATCGTTCATCATGGAACTGCACTTTTTATTCTTTCGTTTCGTTATACGAACGTGCATTAGTGTTATAATCAACGTTCAACCATATACGATCGGTGAAAATATATTCTCAGATTGATAACATTTAACCTCGGTTCTTCGGTATATATACATATATTATACGCGAATGCTTTTCACCTTTCACCAACAATACTATTATTCTTTTAATTGTTATATATTATACATATTCTATACTCCTGATTTTTTTTTTTGCATCGTACCTTGTTTCACACAAATTATTCGACGGATGTCAGGGTTGTCAAATGTGGCGCGAATCGAAGCGTGTCACACATCCGGTGTATATCAGAGGGAAAAAATACGGCCGCTGATCAGGTTGGCGGAAAATGAAAATTAACTGTCAAGATTTCGCCGACCTATTTTTTTTTTTTTTTTTTTTTTGCCGAGGTGAGGGGGGGGGGTGGTGGTGGTACAACCTTTATCTCCATTTTCATTTCCTCGGCTCTCTCGGTGCTTTATGGGGAATTGAATAATCCGATATTGGGACAGTGAGGTGGAGGGAATTCTACCTGGAGAAGTGTGGAAAATGTGGTAAATGTGGAAAACATCATCGTCCCTCGTACACAATTGTACAAATGAAGATGCTAGCAGAGCTTCTTGCGCGTGTGTGTGTGCGTGTGTGTGTTGTCCCCTTTTCTCCTGGGAATTTGAACGCTATTGTACGTGCAGGGTGCGAGGAGAGAAGTAGAGAAGGAGAGACTGAGATGGCGGAGGAGGGAGGGGGAGAGGCGGCGGTGCCATAGAGCCTCGAAAGGATTATAATTAATAAAATATCAACGTTAAGTGCAGCCAAAGCTTCTTAACCAAAGAGCCCCTTAGGCGCGCTACTCTCTCATCGTCGAGTCGAGTAAGAGCTGTGGAGAGTTGTTGCAGCTCTACGGTACCTACTGCCGAATAAATTAATTGTCACTCGAATGATGCCGGTTCGCTGCTTCGATCCTCCTTCTCGGATTTCACAGGCCGTCTGTGTGTGCCTTGTGCCAATTTAATCGGGACTTTGCGATCGGCTAGACATCGGATTACTCGGTAAGCGGTGGAAAATGGCAAAATAAAAAAGGGGCGGGGGAGGGGGGGGGGGGGGGGGGGTGGGGTGGTATTGAAACGAAATTAAATAGAAAAGGGGATGAAAAATCGGGAGGGCATATAATTGCCATAAAATTGTCGAGGAGTTAATTTAGGTAATTTTTTTCTTCCCCTCCCCTTCCCCCCACCTTTCATCCTCGAATCACTCGGCGTTCCAACTTTCACGAGGGATAAAATCAAATCGCGAGAAAGTAGCTTTTTTTTTTTATTAAGTAGCTGCTCTGAGAAAGAGATTATTTTCTGCCTTTTTTGGTTATTTTTTTATATTTTACCTCCATTTCGCGGTCATAACGTATTCCGTCTATCCTCTTAATACGGCTGTCACTTCCGCCTTATACTGTATGAGCGAAGGGAGATGGAGAGTCGTTGAGATGACACACGCGTGGTATCGAGTTGATAAAAATAAGGATGTATTTGTCCCTTGACGAGGAGGAGGGTAAGGATAAGGAAACTACGAGGACGCGTGTAATCCCTGAATCTTGACTTTTTGCGTACGTGACGGGGGGGTTGTCTGCATTTCTTATTTATGTCGACGAGAGTAAGTATAAGAAGCAGATTGAGGAAAAGGGGGTGGAGAGACTCGCGAAAATTTGATGCATCCGCTTTTTCGCTCGAAGAAGAATTATGGGATGATGAGAGAAAATCTTGGGAATCGAGAACGCGAGAGAGAAGGAGGATCTTTTCTCTTATCCTTTGAAGACGGGTGACGAAAGGGAAATACTTTCACAATGAAAATTATTCCCAAGTAGGTAGAGGTAGGTAAGTCGAGGAGAAATCAGATGCAGTATGCAATCCATCGATCTTCGAGTTGTAAAAAAAAATTGAACGTGTTACGTACACACTTCACGATCTTCTTTCGTTAAAACTTGTCAAATTTTCTCAATCTTTCATTGATTTCCAAAAACGGACGAGCTTTTCATTCAGAAGTTCATCAAATCTTCGTCAAGGATGGTCTTCTCCATTCCTCGTTAATTTTCGAGAGTTTTTTTTTTTTTTTTTTTTGTTTAGTTTTGACGATAAACTCAAGAGTCTCGATGATATTTTTTGATCCAGTTACGTGTTGCTGGCGCCAGGCTGTCGCGAATGATGTAACAAAATTTGGCAAATGGCACCGTAAGTCAAGTTGAGAGAGACGGACATACCGACGCGGCTTTGTCTCACTCGACAAATTTATGCAAAGTGGGATTGAATCCGATTTTCCCGGGTTCTACGCTGGTTCTACTCCCGCCTTTCGCGAACCCCCATCGAGTGTCTCTCCATCGGCTCGTTTCGTCGTTGTAATTTAGCTGACAGCCACTTACTCGTAGTTCCGATACAAACACCCTCACGTTACGAAGACACCACTCGCTAACGCATATTGCTCGGCGAGATTAGGCAAAGCGTCTTTTGCGAGGGTGTGTAGAGGGAGAGGAGAAGATACGAGAGAAACGAGACGTTTCTTAATTTGTCTCTTTCTTTTTTTTCTTCTTCTCTTCTTCCAACCCGACTCCTGAATTTTCAGACGAATTACTCCGAGACGAGATCAAAAAGAAGAAGAAGAAGAAGAAAAAAAAAAGATGGAGGTGGGCAATCCTAGCCGAGTAATATAATATTTATTTCAAGTGGCGGGGTTGCAGGTATTGCTTTGACTCCCCGTTCATTTCTGGGCGTCGCGGCGACGTCGACGTCGTCTTTCGTTCGTTTCGCCGGAGGGAATTAGCCCGGCTGCTGTCCTTGGTTGTAGGCGACGCAGGATGCGCCCTTAAAACCACCTACGCAGAGGTTATGAGAGAGTGAACACGTCGTGGGGGGCGCCCGTTTAGGTAAAGGAGGCTTCGAGAGTTCAAGAGGCGTAAATTATTACCACCTCGGGCAGAAGCATTTGCGAAATTAGCTTCGGACAAAAAGCTATTAATTTAAATATCACTCTGCAGGTCGTACGCGCCCTCCGTCACTCCTTCTCTCTCTCTCTCTTTTGCTCTCACTTTCGTCCTCCACTTTAGGGATGAAATTTCGCAAATGGCACGGGTCACCGTGGTGCCCGATAACCGCTTTTGATAAATATATTAAACTTTCGAGCGATAGTTAATCTCTCGATCAACTTGCCCCTCGGAATTTCGAATACGGTATGATGTTATATGCGGAGGAGTCGACAGTCTGGAGAGAAAAAAAGGGGAAACGATCGCATATACGGAGATAGAAATGAGAGTAAAACGTTATAAAGAACTTGGCAAGTCGGGATATTTGTCATTCCGAAAGTTCGCTCTCCAGACAAAGTAAATACCTTAATATACCCGATCCTTATAGGTTGGCATTCCGCTCTGAGGAGTCAATATCGTCTGAACGAATTCGGAAGGGAAGAAAAATTCATACAGACATTTAGTTACATGTATATGTATATATTATTACGGTTATTGCCAACTCGATCGCCGGCAATGATCGAGGCTATACCTTATACCCCATTCGTGAAAGACGTTGAAGTTCAAACTTCTGTCTTTGTCTCGCTACGAATTTCCTCTCGGAGCCAAGGTTAGCGGATAAAACATCGGGGTGTCGCGGCGTTATTGTTGACTCGACGCGAGGGTAATCCGTCGACTGATCCACCCTCGAAATATACTCTAAACTCCGTATACACGAAGTCCATTTTTTTCTCTAATTTTAAAAATCCATCCGATGACAGAGAGGATCAAGTTTTATCCCTGGGGTGGATTCACTTGTTGCGATTTGGTTTTTTTTTTTTTTTTTTTTAAGTTTAGACCTGGATCAAGTTACCGTGGGAAAAGGCCAAAGAACTGTTGGGCTTGGTCAATATCCTTTGTATAATTGAAATTTCGAGTAACCATCATGACGAGATATGACGAATAACCAGTCAGAAGCATTTCTTGTCTTGTCCACTTTTTTCTTACCCTTTACGTTCTCTTCCAAAATTCTGTCTTCCAGTCCTTTTTGTGTGGTTTGAAATATTGGCCAGCCAGCGAACCTCAGACTGAGGTTATCTCGCACGTCACACGCCCGGCGAGTGATCCTCGCCGTGTACGTACAGAGGAAGCCGATATAATTAAAACGTTTACGACCTGGAGGAGAAGGAGTGCCGGGTAGACGGTTTCTGGTGCGCTACAGTTGCCGGGTGGCAGCAGCGGCTAGACGAGAAGTGTTCGGGACGTTGGAATGGCACATGAACCACCACCATGCCGACAAGAAGCAAGAGCTAGCCCGTCGTCGTCTATTGTTTTGTGCAACATTGTGTGCCGTGTTCCCCTGGGATCCAGGGAAGAAGAAGAGGAGGTGGTGAATGGGGTGAGGGGGATGGATGGGATGAGACACGTTGCAGAGCTGTAATACCTGAACGTTGACTCCCGCCGTCTTGTTCTCTTGACTTCCTCTTCTTACCTCAACGTTGGGATTTCACTTCACCACCGAGGTTGAAACGTCGGTGAACTCCGAGTGCGTCTGTACCTACTTGCAACTTTGTCTTGGGGTTGGGAAAGCGTCCATTTTCTCGGTACTTGACGGCCTTCGTGTATGCCTTGAAGGAACGCGAACCTCGGAGGCAGAGCTAATTACCCAAGCTCAAAGGAAAATCAAGACGCACCCAAAACACGCCGCTCTTCAGGTTAGCCTCGATCCACCGGAAAATCAACGCTCTCTCAACACCCCTTTACTCCAGTGCTATCGCATCATCATGTCGCCGTGTCTCTTCTTCGGCCTCCTCCTCCTCCTCCTCCTCGTCTTATCGAGCGCGTAATCTGGATCGTCGTCTGATCCGACTTAAACCCTCACTCTCAACCCTCAAAATCTCTCGCCTCTTCGACTGCGGATCATCGACAAACTTCAGTGATAATCCGTCATGCTGAACAAGTACTGGATCATAACTAGGACTGAAGTATAAGCTTTAACTACGAAAAAGTAGTCGTTGAATTTTTTTTTGTTTTTTTGAAGACTGCTTCCAGAGAACGCCGTTAGACAAAGGAAAGCTGGTCTATGATCTATAGTCTATACGGTCTTACCCTTTAACACCGTAACGTTGCCGCTATCCTTAGCCTCTTCGACGGTGCGTGGTTGATTTATAGGGTCATCCTCGCAGCATGACTACTTGGCCCGTAAACCGTGACACGCACGAACGATCGCATGCAAAACGGCGTCGTCGTCCGTTTCGCGTTTCCACCGAGAGAGGGTAGTAAGAAATAGAATATGAAGAGAGAGAAAAAAAAACCAGTTACCCTGGTATTTCAGGAAGTGGCATCCCGTGGCGTGAGTGAAAGGGTCTACGGAAAAGGGTCTGGGCTTCCTCATCTCGCACCCCATATCGAAAAATAGTCTTGTTTCCACTAATTTCTTTCGCGTCTCTTATTTTTTTTTTTTTTTTTATTTACGCGCCGCCCCGTTAAACCGATAAGTTTTATTTTTAGATTTTTACGATTGGAAGAACAAAGATTGGCCGAATCTGCAGGGTCGTTAACCATTGCACCTCAGGCAGGCCCGTAGCCGTAGCCGGAGCGTCGTAGCCTCTTCTTGTGCTAACCGAATCATTCAAAGTTTATCGCGAAATTTTAACGAGGGGTTTTTTCAAAGGTTATACGACTACCGATAGCAGGAAGCTGGCTGCTATACTGATTTCTCCAATGACCTGTGGAGACGAGATAGTAACGGCCCTTCGACCGCCCCGCATTCTTATAACAGTCAGTCTCGAGTAGGCATGTAACTGCGTATGTGTGTATATATCCTTTCATCACTTTTATTCTCCTTCATCGTATCCGACGCCTCTTGCCAATTTTACGTTGTTACACTCTCGCTACCCTCTCTCGTAGAGCAGAGTCTCACCGCGTGGGGATATTCAGTGAAATAAAAAAAAAAAAATATCCAGGGGTTTTTTATAGTTAACTACATTGAGGTTCGAGATTGCGCTGAGGAAGAAGGACGACGAAAATAAAAGTGAAATTCACTACCGATCGCTGATAATTCTTTTTTTTTTTTTTACTTTCATCGTCTTGAGCTTTCTTTTTTTCTCTTAGTTTTTTTTATCACCGCTGCGGAGGTATTTGTAGGGAAATGTAGATATATAGGTATGTACTAGATGTAGACAGAGAGAAAAAGAGAGAGAGATAGTGAGTACTCTTTGAAGTGTACATATGAACAGTGAAATTGTGGGTATTTGAAAGAGACTTGGAAAGAGATGTTTTTTTTTTGATCCTCTTTAATTTTGATTCCTTTAATTAACTGTCTGTCCACCACCATTCCACTGGTGGCATCCACTGATGCAGCTGGGAAACCGCTTTGAATTTTATTTTCATTTTAACGTCAAATGAAAACCACCATCCCCATTCTCCTGCTCTCTCTTTCTCCCTCTCTCTTTCTTTTTCTCTCCGGGGTTTTCGGGTCAGTGAACTGGCAACCGTTCACGGTGCTGGTGGGCCCTACGCGATATTAAAATGTAAAAAGACCTTTTGAGCTCCTTATATCCCGATTCTGATTATTCGGCGCTTCAGTGCTCTCATTACAAGGGTTACCGCCATCTCGACACAATACTTTGCTTGTCTCGTGTAAAGGGAAAAAAAAAAAAAAAAAAAATTGTGCAGAAAATAAAACGCTCAAACGGCTTTGTTCTTCTTCTCGTTCTTCCTCTTTTCCTTCTTCTTCTTCTTCTTCACCTCACAATTTTATATAAATATATATACGTATATATACAAAAATTGAATCGTAATTTCAATTTCCGTACCCTCGACTAGTCACACGCGAAATGGGCAAGGGTTTTCAACGATCCCCCCCGCAGCCTGACGCGTTCTATTGATTTGACGTCCTCCGGGGGCACGTGTATTCGCGAATAATACACATTGTCGGCAAAAGTGCGTATAAATGCATATTCACGATACCCTGGGCGTCTGTTACTATGTCAATAATAAATCCGACTCGCTCGTCTCGCTATTCATCAATTTCATTATACCTACAGTATACTTTCAGCATCCTTTCAGCATCAGTCGAAACCAGAATTGAACGATAACTGTTCACTCGTAAAACTTCGTTGTAAAGTTGAATGATTTTAACGGTGAAAACAATTCCTGTTGACCAGGAACATTATAGATTTAATATTATGTCGGTATCGTTGTGTAGTACATGAATGTTCATGGATTACTCGCGTTTGACCGAGCGTGAAGTGAACCGATGCGAACATCTTCGTAGAAATATATATATCCCCCTTTTCTCAGCAAGGGAGAGAAAAAGTTCTCTGGGTCGTCGGGGCGAAGGAGCGACGAAAAGCCCTCGCGAAAAGAGGGAATAAGCAGGAAGCTTGCTTTTCCGTATCATATACACAGACGTACATACATACATAGATAAAAATAAAAAAAAAAAATAAAAAATAAAAACGTGTATTAAAAAATATCAGCGCATGCGGCGATGAGCGAAAAAAATCTTCCCAGAAACACGGGATTATTATTAAGAAATTTTACTTCCCCCTTGTCTCAATCTTATTTCACCCTGGAACGTTTCTAAGGCGCTTTTCTACTCGGTACGCGCTTTATTTGCAGATTGAAAGAGGAGGAATAAGACAAAAAAGAAAAATAAATGAATAGAAAGACGATTTAAAGAGGGTATAATTTCGAACGTAAGAAATTTCAAGCAAAAAAGGATAATTCATTCTGTATTAAAAAGGAGAAAAAGAAAAGAAAAAAAATGAAGAGAAATCGAATTTACAAATTGATGCGTGCACAACACTAACTGCGTCTGGTGAAATTTTTCGGAGGGAGGCGAGCGGGTCAGAATTGTCAGGTGTCCTTCATCAGCTCGTGCAGCAGGCCAACCAACGTAGGTTGCGTGAGCCCTACAATTATTTTACTACAAGGTACTAAATTAACAACCCTTCCGCGTTGCATAATTAATAGCTTGGGGGAGAACCGCCGCCGTTGCTTTAGCCACTAGGCTCGTCATCCGCCCTGGGGCACTACGCCAAATGCAGTAGGTACGTAGGTACCTACCGCAGCGGCACCCTTGCTGCATGCACCGAACCGTTCGTCAATGTCCGTCCACCGAGCGATCGGGGGACAATCCTGGATTTTCGGACAAGGGGAATGTCCGGGGTGAATCAGCGATTCGCTAGCACGAAATTGCATTCGGAGAGTATCCGAGGCTGACAAACCTTATCAAACTTCGAATATCATGTGTTGGGACCTGGAGGTAGTGCGTGGGAGGGGGAAAAATTCAGGAAAACGTTTTCACCCCCCTGTTCGTTCTTGAGGTGTCAGGTGTCGCTGCAACGAATGCAATAACTTGAAGTTGTAAATCAGTTTTTTCAGATTACTAGTGTAACAGGATAATAAAAATGTCAACGTGCGTGACGCGGTGCACGTTCGACGGTATTGCGGTGCCGCGTTCTGAGTAGGATATATTTTTCTTTCTTTTCCATTTTCCTTTCTTTTTTTTTTCCTTTTTCTGGTTGTTACCCGGCGGTGCAGGACGCACAGAGATCGAGTTACGCTGCTGACTGTGCGAGTCCGGAGTAACTTCGGTTAACGGAAGCCGCCAAAGAGAACTTTTAAAACTATTTCTGATATATTGTACACAACCACACACACACACATACACACACACGCGACGGGATTCCCTCCATTCTTATTTCGCGGTCAGCGAGGCATGCCGACGTATATTTTTACCTCCAGAGATATAAATCGGTGATTCAAACGAGTTATGATTGTCCCGACGTGTTTACCGGACCGGGTCTAACGCATCGCGGACAACTTCGTATTTATTACGTAAACTGATCGGACTCGACGATTTTCGACGCTAAAAGCTCTCTCCGTAGCTATACGACGACACACAGTATCCTTGGGATAAGAGGAGACCAGCCTAGAAAGGACGGGAAGAGGTCCTTCGACATTCGACTTCTCCTCCAACGTCTGCAAAGAAGATTACTCGATACTCGACCATCCGCCATATTGATATACAAAGCATTCCCGCTGATCGGGTAAGACCCATCCTCCACTCAATCTCTGTTCGCTAAGCCGATGGACCAATGGACGACACTTTCAAGCGACTTGGGAGAGTCGCTCTTCTCACGATGGACACCATTCCGGGGACCGTTAAACCGCAATCTTATAGATATTCGGCGGCTGGCGAGATCCGATGCCAGGATCCAGTTCACGGGACCCTTCGACCATGGTCCTGGTCGGTTTCCATCCTCCTTGGAGAGGAGTGGAACCTGCGTCTCAGTCAGTCGGACATCCGAGCTTCGAAGTCCGTGACGAAGGAGGAAAGCCTACCAGCTAGGGTGAGATCCGGGACAAAGTAATTTCGCTCATCCTCTCTATCTTTCTCTCTCTCGCAATGGAATCGAGAGAAGGTCTGGAGGAGGACTTGTAGGGTCTTCTCGGAAAATCCGCTTACATCAAAGTGGAAAATGGCCATTTATGCAATTTACAAGAGGGTTTTCGCTGGGTGAATGGGATGGGGAAACACGACGCGCTAGATAAAGCCATCGGGAGAAGAGATAAGTTGGTAAAAAGGGTTCACGGTTCACGGTTCACGGGACCTTTCATATTCCCTCTTTAAGCTGGATTAGCCCTGTTGGTTATTCTAATAATTTTACCGTTAAACATAGCCAAATCTCCAACTCTACTTACGCTGTTGGGGCGTGTCTCATTGTTCTTTCTTGTTGCAAAGTTTTCCTACCGAGATGAGCGTAGGACTTTTCATATAATTCAAAGTCAAGCTTCCTAAAGCTTGCGGAACTCCTTGATCCGCGACAACGCCAACCTCGGACCTTTGCATGACTAGTAAGCCAAGAGAAAATGTGACTTTAGCGATCCAGCTGAGGCGGTGATGAAATTGAAATCAACGAGAGTGACCCGCGCCGGTAAATCTGTCTACCCCTAGTCGTAAAAATCGATGATAAACCGCGGTGTGTGTGTGAGTGAGTGAGTCTGCACGTGTGTTTCCTACCTTGCACGACTCTACGAAGGAGGAGAAGAAGAGGCCATTTGGTGAACGCTCTCTGTTACGGTCGTTTAATGACCGCGGTGCTTCTTCTCTTCTACTCTCTTCACCATGTACGTTACACTTCGATTGCCCGGTCGAGTCTCGATGCGTACATAACATTCATTCTGGAGAAGGAGGATGGTCGGATTACTTTTTCGAGTACTTTCGGAGCTCGTAAAGTCCCGCTACCATTTAATCGAATTTCATTTCCCAGCTGGCGTACTTCAGGACTAGACGATGTCCTCTACCCGCACGAAATAAAGAAAGCCACGCTACGTCAGCACTGTAAGTACGGCCAGGCTTCTGTGGGAAAGAAGCGCGTTCCTCATTTCCGTCTGGTCACTTTAGTCGAGGCATCACCTGCGCTCCATCATCCTTGCAGTAGGATCAAGAAGAAATTGCGTCCTCCTTCGTACCTCACTCAGGTTTTCTTATCTCCACCTTGTCTTTGGAATTTACCGTCTTCATAATCTTGGTTAAGTGGGTAATTCGAGTAGATATATAATATATCCACCCTGTTGCTAGAGTTTGAAGAAATCTCCTCTGTCCATTTCGTAGGAGAGAGAGAGGGAGATGACGCTGTCTTTACGCAATACCTTGAGCGGCTTATCCGCTGCTCTCTACCCTCTTTCTCTCCCTCCCTTATTGCAATATACACCCTCCCCCTCCCCCTAGCCTCCGTTGCGGGTAGGTAGAGAATAAACGTACGGCACTTGGTAAAATCTTGCAAGTTATTTTTTTTCACTTTCTCTCTGGATTCTGTTTCGCACCCTCACCTTTTGTCACTTTCCACCCTCAACTCGCTGGCCCACCTGTATCCCGTCGTTCGGCAATTGTTTTGCCGCTTGTGTTTTTTTTTTTTTTATTATTACTAAACTTTTTCCTTTTCTACTATTGTTTCTCTCTCTTTCTCTCTCATATTTGCGTTTAACAAAGCTTTGTATGCGTGTAAGGTAAATACCGCTTATAAGGATTGAAAAATCTCATTGCACTTCATCTTCACCTTTGTTCTGAATTTTTATTCTTGGCTTTCCTTAGGATTACTTGAGAACATAATTATTCATTTGAACCGTTTATTACTAACGCTACGACTTTTGCCCTCGCCTCCTCTCAACCTTCCTCCGCAACTCCATCTTTGTTATCTTTAAATTACGTGTTAGTTTTACACGCGTAATTACCCGGCGACCCGTTGTTATACGACGCAGTGCCAACCTTATAACTAATAGCTGTTCTTTTAACGGTCTTTTGTATACGAGTTAATGCCCATTCTAATCTCTGCATCACCATCAAACTTCTGCGCGATACGTGTGTCGGAGAATATTGGCAAACAACGGCAAAACATGCATCGTTCAGATTGTTATTGACGGAGCTTCAGACACTCGATGACTGATCCAAATCTCACCCGTCAATAACAACTCGCTGCTCACGGATTCTCCGATAATCCTGCAACGACAAAAAAAAAAAATAAAAAAACGAATGACCGCGCAGTAAATTGGGGAGGCTCGTTAACTCGATGAATCGACACCTTCAAGTCAGTTTGAGTCTGTCGTACCAGCGATACACATATGACTTGTGTATTTTTACGTCTAAGTCATTTTATGGAACGCAATTCCAGGTCGTAGTTAATATCCAGATTTAACGGACCACCAAACGTTTATGTCGATCCAAAGCGACCTCAAGATGATCCGGGCTGGCAATGAATGTTCTTTCCAATTCATCAAGGATACCACAAGGATCATAAAATGTTGCAGAGATCGAAGGAGGAGACGAAGATCGGATGATGTTTCGTTCACACCGTTTTCCTCTTCCTTTCTCCCTGTCGAGTGCAGACAACAGCTTCTATATCCCGTAGACGACGACGAGGAGGAGGAGTCACTTCCGGCAACTCCTCAGCAATAGGAAGTACCTTGTCGTTTTAATATCGTAGTAGCTGGTGTGTATAACTTTGTCTCCTTTTGAGGGACACTAGCTAGAAGCGAAGAGTTTCTTCTTACCCCGCGGTAGTTTATATAAAAGAACTCGCGAAGCGGTATAGCTGAAACGGAAATTGCGAGGAACGTAAAGAAATTTATTACCGTTGAAGAAGACGAGATGTAATTTCTTTCACGATGGCGAAAGGACGTCTTTCTTTGATGGCTTGATACAGTAGCGATTGATGATGACGAATGAACATTGCCACGATCGAATCCCTCATCCTCATCATTCCAGTAAATTCAGAATAGAAGATGAGTTTCTAGTGACGTTTTTTTACTCTCCCCTGTCGTGGATGGATATCGTGGTAAATGCGAGGGGGGAGGGTGAAGTTGAACCTTCGATGCCCACGCGGGCACATATGGTCCGTCGTCGTAGTAACCGTCGTTATCACGTTTTTTACGTTACTTAAACCAGAGGACCGTCTCTGGGCAAACGGCAACAGGAGGAAGGGTGGAACGGAGGGAAAAGTCGAGCACCTACGTTGCTGAGCTTATGATCGGGTGGGCTGGTTATTTACGGCGGTTATAAACGTCCGCGTCTGGGGGTTTTCAACGGCAACGAACGAACCAACGAACGAACGAACCACCGCTTCTATCCAGCTATCCAGCCACCTTGTTCACCCCTGACGGTTTAACGACTAAGGCGGAGGAAATGGGGTGGCAACCTTTGTTGACATCGCGACGTTATTGCTGCCGAAGGCTCACCGTCAGCTATTGCGAGTTTAGAGAGCCCGCAGAACGGGTATGGAATATTCAAATTATGACTACCCGCGGTGACGACGCGATTGTCTGCGACTCCGTTTCCGCCGTCATCACTCGGATACACTTTTTTCTCCCGATGTATCCACTTCAGAATATTTCAAACCTCCACCTTACACATCTGTAGTTGCATACACTGTCTGACCAGACTTTTTTCTTCATCTTTGTTCCAGATGGAGGACGAGGGTAATCACGGCAACGACGATACGAGGTGCTTCATCCTATCGACATTGGCTGCACTCCAGTGGTCCAGGGTATCTTGCGTTCTCTGCAGGGCTGCTATGCTCGTTTTTGATAGGTATCCACTCGTCGATGGAACCTTCTTTCTGTCGCCGAGGCAACACTCGATTTCCTGTGCCGAGGTGAGTTTGAGTCATAATTTTATTAGTAGGAGAAGCTTCATCAAGGCGCTAACGATTGTTGAGTAACCGTGCTGAAGACAAGAAAAAACTGCCATTTTCAATATATTCATAGTTTCATGTTTATTTGACGTAATTGAAGAAAAGGTTGAGAAAGAATTCATTTTTGACCTGACACGATCTGGTATTCCGATCTTTTTATACCTTGCTTGTTGGATACTGACTAGTTTCTACAAATCGAGAACGCTCGGTCGGTATAATATTCGGAACTCAAAATGCTCAGAGTACTTCTACAGTCCATAAAAAAAAGAATTCGACTAAAGCGTCATCATTCAGACTATCTTAAGTGACACCTGAATTCCGAAAAGCTGCAAATGGGATGGGGAGGGTGGTGAACACGTCAGTCAGTCGTGCAACTCCAGAAGCTGGTGGCGGCATGAAGTTCTCACTTAGCAAACAACTGGTCCTCAGAGACTTGTGAAATGGGGGTTGGGTTAGGATGAGAGATAGAACTAGAAGAGGGAGAAGGAGAAGGAGGATGAGCGGCGGCGCGTTCACAGCCCTGGATAAAACGGAAACTCTACTAAATGGCTAACGAAGATACACGTTGTTTTTGGCGTCGCCTGCACGCCGCCGCCACCGTCAGACTTAATTAGGTGTAATCAGCGCTTCTGCTTGCAGAACGCTTTCGGCTTACTCGCTTTATTTGCAAGCGTGGATCTCGCCCCTCGTCTCGTTTTCGCTTTCGTTTACACGTACATACACACACGCGACGATGAAACTCCTCGGTGTGTCACTCCAGCCGTGAATTAAAGTCACAGGAAAGTCACGAGCGTTCGCCAAAAACTTCGTCAAGTCCCCAAATGTCCCCTTTTCTCACACCAGAATCCAACAACGCTTTTCGAGCAGCGCAATCACAACGAAAAAACAACCGTCTCTCGATTTTTGATTCCAGGTTAAGGTCGAGGGTCGCACACAATTCTTGTCTGCTGTTTGCATGAGCTGCCTCGAAGGTAGCGGCGGGGCTCCGGTTCGTTGTCGTAGCTGCACCCAACCATGGGACGGTTCAAGTCTGGTACTTGGAACGATGTACAGCTACGACATATTCGCTGCGATGCCATGTTGCACCGAACGCATCAAGGTAAGATAACGAAATTTCAACCCGCTCCAAACGTCGAACTCCGTTATAACGACTGTAAAACCATGCACTACAGTCGTCTCTCGTTATAAGACCGGTCGCGGGGCTGTCGCAGTGTCCCTACCATTTTTTCTTTTCTTTTTTTTTTTTTGTAAAAACTGTCTGTCTTCCGTTATACCGTCCTCTTATGACAATTCGTAATCGTCATCATCTCGTGCCGTTCGGTAGTAAATAGTTCAGCCAATTACGGGGCTCGGCTCTTTAACGAGCGGACTTATAGCGGGAGAGGACTGTGGAGGAGGAGGAGGGGGAGGAGGGGGTATTCGACTCTACAGGGTATCGTTGTCTTCTATGTTGCAGTGCAATAGCTGCCAGAAGCCACTGCTCCTGCCACATCAGCGGCTGAACTTCTACTCGGACTACAGTCGCGTCTTTGCTTGCCCGCATTGTCGAGCATTAGACGCTCACTTCGTGAAGCCGCTTTCCGCCTGCTACACTCGCGAGCAGTTTCAGCTCTATAGCCAATGGCCGTAACAGGTGGAGTGTATAGCGCAACGTTTGATCACTGCAAGACCAGCCCCGGTCTCTCTGCAACCGCTGCTCTCTTTGCTGCAGGCGATACTCTAGAGTCCGTCTTTCCGTCGTATGTCTTACGGTGTCCGTTGACGTCCTGCGTTTTTTGAATAGATGTAAAGGAAAAAAAAAAAAAAAAAAAGAAAACTGAACAAACAAACAAAAACTAACCAACAATAAGGAAGAAGTAAGCAAAAAAATAAACTCGCGTTTTCTCAATTGACGAGATAACAAAAACGGCCGGTGGTCGATGGAAGATGAAGACTCAGGGTACCAACCGTCGATTTGGTTCAGGATGTATCCCTGTAACGAGTCTTCGGTTATTTTGAGAAAATTTTACATCTCTTTTATTTTCACGTTGGGGTTTTTCTTCGTCACCTTCGGGGCAGCTGTATTGAAGTATCCGCACGATAAGATTATGGGACGAGTGGCGATGGTCTGGGGAGGGAGGTGAAAAATCAACTACACACGTATAACAATATAATCATTTTTCTTTTTTTTTTTTCCCACCCCTGTAAAACAGCTATACGACACAGGAAGAAAAAAATTACACACATCTATATATATATATATACATATATATATACACGCATATATATTAAATACAAAAAACATCGGTAACAAGAGGGAAAACAATAATACAAAAACAAAAAACAAAAAAAAAAAACCGATTATTTTAATTATATCGAAGAGTAAATAATATACAGCAGGCACGGGGACTCCCATTTCATTCAGTAGTCAAATTATTATTAATAATCCAATCAACTTATCTTTATTATTTTATATATATATATACATATATATATATATACATACACATACACACAAACGCGTATATATATTAAAATAAACATATGTAATAATATCACTTTAAAATAACGATTTAAAAAAAAAAAAAAAAAAAAAAAAAAAAAAATTACGATGAAAACAAAATAATAATAAAATATGCTATTGTTTGTTACTTAGATATTGGACAACGTTGTGTTTTTATTTTGTCTTTGTTTCTTTTTTATTTATGATTCTTTTTTTTAATTTTTTTTTTTTTTATTTTGTAATGTGTTTTTCTTCCTTTTTTTTCTATTCCTTCTCACATTTGCATAGGTTTTCTTTTTTATATGTTTTTTAGGCGGCTATGTTGATTTGTTTATAGTTTTTGAACGCTCATATAATGGGGTTTGAAAGATTGAATCTTTTTATGCAGGGTGAAAACGTTTTTATATAATTACATTATTAGATTTATTGGACGCTATTTGGATCGATCACGGTTTGCAACTTTAACGTATTTTTATTTATTGCTTCTATTTTTTTTTTTTTTTTTCAATCATCTTTCTTCAATTTTCGATGTATCGATTGTTAAGAACGATATTGAAAAACGCAAAATACGATTTATTTCTCTACCGGTGACAAAGAAAATTTTAACAATATCGTAAATTTTACTCGCGACCCTTTTTGCCGTTTAGTACACACATATATATATATATAACATATCGTGCTCTCGCCGGCAATATATATTACATAATGTTGTATACGTATGATAGGTGCATATATAGACATGCGTGTTGCGAATAATGATCTTTCCAATCAGCGGTCAAGAGAGTAAAGAAAAAAAAAAATAACAAAATAAGGTTTTTTTTTCTTGAATAAATATATAAACTAAAAGTTAAATGACGAAGAAGACAAACTACTTGAATATATATATATATATATATATATACACCGGTGAAAATAGAAAAAGGGAACTTAAATTTATGACAGTGACGTGCGTACAACAAAGAAACCAAAAATTGAAGAGATAAGATTGTTTTCTGTTTTTGTTTTCTATTGTGGCGATGCTGGTCGTTGCTGTTCAACTATTAGCTGCCGTCTCGCAGACTTACCGACCACTTGTTCCCAAAATTTAGGAAACTATTCTACTTAACATCCTGATTCATTCGTATAATACCTGTTATGTTATGTTATTCTTGATAAGAATGAAACGGTGAAAAAGTCCAACATGTTTTTTAACATATATGAGCGTGTCAAATTTTACATAACAAAATAATGGAAAAGAAAATTATCAATAGAGAAGAAGAAGAAGATGAAGAAGAAAGAGAAAGAGAAAGAGAAGATGAAGTTAAAGGAGAGAAAGAAGTTGATGCCGAGATATGACAATGAGAAGCAAATAAAACTTGGAAAGGCTGGTATCACATTTTTCTTTATTATTATTGTTGTTATTATTATTATTACTATTATTACTATTATTATTCTTATTATTATTAAAGCTATAAGAACACTTTGAACAATACCTTGCTTTTTCTTGTTTTCTATTCTATTCGGGAAAGAATTTTAATACGAGGAAAATATCGAAACTTTATTTTCCCCAATTTGTCTAAAAAGGTAAAAAGGTTGTAAAATTTTTCACGCAACGAAACTTTCGCGTACTTTAATATACGATATATTATAAACATAATTATATATTATATAAATATACACAACGGTATAATAGAAACAATAAGGAGTCAAAAAAAAAAAAAAAAAGAAAAGAAAAGAAAAAGAAAAAGATAAGAAAATCGATGAAACGATCGAATAAGAGAAAGAAACTATAATATACAAATGTATGATAAATCTATTATAGAGAAATAATTTTGGATAGCCAAATACACGACGGTATATAATTTATTATTATTATTATTATTATTATTATTATTTTATGTATATTCTTTTTTTTCTCTGTACCACCCCATTATTCTCTGATCAAAAAATTTACCCAGCTATATATTGTATTAACTAATATGACCGTCTTGAAATTTCTCAGAGTGCCAAATAATTTATACGATTTCATTGATGCGCGTATTTAACTTCTTTTTTTTTTCTTTTTTTTCTACCTTGTTCTTGTTCTTCTGTTCGAGGTGAATATTTTCGAGTGAACTGGTTATCCAAGATGTCGCAGAGTGATTTAGAAAACCATAGAAGTAGGTATACGCTGTGTGAAAGAAAAGAAAGAAAGAAAGAAAGAAAGAAAAAAAAAATTAACCCTGGACACACAAGCACACGTTTTACATAACCACTATCACACATACATACATACACACACACAGTGAACACTGAATAAAGTGTAACTCCCTACAGTTTTCAATTTTTTTGCAACACGCATAAAATGACGAAAAACGAAGAAGAAAAAAAATATTGAAAAGCAAACGTAACAAGTTTTAATGATTTTATTTCTTTTTTGTTATTGTTATTTTATTTTTTATTTTTTCTAATTTTACTTACCGTTTTCGCGTGCGTTACGCACCCGAAAGAGCGCCCCCACAGTTCCTATAAAACAGAGCAAAGGCCGCGCTTTAATTGTTGTTGTGTGACGAAGAATGAAACTACAACGGAGTAAAAAATTGATGATAATCTTATTATACGAATACTTACTATACGAAACCCGAGGGGAAAAATAATACTTACCCCAGTAAAACAAAAGAAAAAGGGTAATTTATGGTTTAAATTGGCTTTAAGGCCAAAATTAGATCTTATAAATAAAAGATAATGATAAAGGAGATAAGCGAGAGAGAGGGAGAGAGTAAGAAAAAAAAAAAAAAAAAAAAAAAATGAAAACAAAAAACCCCTATTCAAAGTGATGATCAAACAAGTCTGAATCACGTCATCAATTCACGTATTATACACGTATTCATACATGTTTCATTTCCATCACATTTTATAGGTATGCGTACATTATCCTTAGGTGTATATATATATATATATATACCTAATCCTATATACCTAAAAAATATATGTATATATATATACATCTGCATATATATATATATTATATTTGTATAATGAACTTGTACTAGATATTTTCCAATTGGAATAATTATAATATAATCATTATAACGCGGTAAGAAACACAGCTGATTATGGCTAAGTTTGGATTTTCATCGGGTATATATGATGGTATGTACAGACGAAATTTCAGGAGTATAATAACTGAGAGAGAATAAGTTGAAGTAAAACGAAGGGGGCGAGAAAATATTACTCTGTATCGCGTACGTTACGAAATAACGCCACACGTGTATAGTAATATTCATAAATATATATGTATAGTAATTCTTAAGTACGTTTTATTATTATTACTATTATTTTTTTTTAAATATGTATATACATATATAAAGTATGTATGTGTATATATATATATATATATTATACATATATGTATTTTTATTTAAATTCCTAGCAGTACAAGTAATTGGTCGTAATTCGTAACGGACGTTCAAAATAACGTGCAAATGATTAAACCTGAAAATCTGTAGATTACACAGAGTAAAAGAGAAAAAAGAAACTAAACGAAGGAATGGAATGGAATATGCTTCATTCGATACGAGCTAAACGTACGTAATAAAAGTATAATAAATAAGAATGAAAAAAAGGAAAGAATCCAACAAACAAATAAATAATGGAAAATTAGTGAGGTGTAAAACCATGGAAAAAATTTCTGATTGTTTTTTTTTTTTTTTTTTGTTGTCTCTTTTGCATATAGTTTTCCGTGTCTTTTTACATCATATAACTATAACATGTGTGAAGATATATTCTTAGGTAACCGAATAACGCATGCATAGATCTGATTGCATGTGGGCAATAGATTATGTGTGTGTATATATATATATATATATATACATACACACGTTGAAAGAATTTAATTGAGCTTGAATTAATAGGCTTTTGTTACGTAATGATTGTGCGATGTTGATGTGCTTTTTTTTATATATGTATAATAGACGTACGCAGAAGATGAATGGTAATTTTTTGATATTAAGAAAAATTTTATAATACACCGATTGAACCGATGAGTAATTGATCGGAATTTTTCACATTTTATCGAGTCACGAAAGAAATCAAATTGACGAACTTGGCGAGGAATTAAAGAAACGGAAGGTAGAATACTTGCAATAATGTCTCATTCGGCTACGAAATTAAAGAAGAAAGGGAAAGGAAACTTGTCATGTAAGTAATACGTAGGCTTAAGGATCGAGTATAGAATCTTGCATTGATGCATTAAACACGCATGAGTATACGTAACGCGTTAATATATAAAATACACCGTAAGATCGGAATTGATATTATTTTTTCCCCCCCATCGTTGAAGAAAAAAAAACGGAGGGGGAGGAAATATAAAATATTGTATTTCGATTTTTTTTTTTTTTTTCTTCTTTTTTCTACTTCCATGAAAGTAAAGTTTGTTGTAGGTTTTGAGATTTGTATTTGAAAAGAAATTTAGACGTACGATGTATTTGCTACGCATGTATATGTATATATATATATATATACATTAGGATTTTACGCGTAGGATTAAAGGTAAACGTGTTTTTTTTTTTCATCCCGGTGATTATTGTATATATAAAGAAACAAATTTCTACTTTTTTCTATCGTAAGATAGATATTATAATATGATAATCGATTCAGGGAGGAGGATGATAAGGTAAGAATGAAAGAAAGAAAGAAAGAAAGAACGAAAGTTAGAGAGTGAGAGGAATGATAATATGTACGATTTTGTATCGAAGTTTTTTTAAAGATTTAAAGAGAGAGAAAAAAGATATTTATTGGTAGGCATGCCCTACGACCGATGATTGGAAAAAAAAAAAAAAAAAAAAACAAATACGCACGATAATTTATACGACATGCCGAGAACTCACATCGCGATGGTAGAAAAGAAACTATAACACAAAGTAATACCTACGTATAAACTTGCTGTTACGTAAATTCGATTTTAATCGGCTACGAAGCATCTTTTTAAAGTTTGAAAATCCTTACGTCGAAATCGGTCGGGAATGCATCAGCGTATAATATACATATATACATTCACTTTATACATACTTATTACCCATAAAATCATACAGTCGGCTTTATACAAACGCAATTTATTATCTAGATCAGTAATTTTTGCCCATTTTTTTTTTTTTTTTTTTTTTTTTTATATATATATATATATCTTGCCGCTAAGTAAAATAAGGAAGAAAAACTGCAGACGAGAGAGAAAAAATGAACGGTTATAAGTGGTTGAAATTATGAATAGAGTTTAGAATAATAATTACGTGATTATAAATATAGAGGTTTGAATCATCGATAACGTAATATATATCATATTATTATTATTATATATATATATATATATATATATATAATGCATATATATATATATACTATATAAAAATATTTTAAGTGACTATTAAGGTTTTCGAGTGTTCGTGTTGCTGCTTTTTCTCAGGGCTCGCAGGTAGTAAAAGGAAGGAGAAGATAAATGAAGGAAAAATAATCCGATTAGACGTCGTCATTAACGTGATTTTGATATTCTTAATTTTTCTTTTTTTTTTTTTTTTTATGTTTACGATCGCTCCTTTCGTGACTGGCGTCGTTTATTTTACGAAACGAATTTGAAGAGGCAAGGAAAAGAAAAAAGAGATTATCCTTTTTTAATGCATCAACCAAAAGAGCGGAAATGAAAATTCGTAAATGCGACTGCTGGACGAACAGTTGCGGATAAATCTCATAGAATCGCCAGATTTTTATTAAATATATATAAACACACACATACATATATATACGTATACATATATATTTCATTTTTTTCACGTATCGACGATCGAATTTAAGGTCAGGATCGAGGAATGTTATTTAAGGTATATTATAGTACGAAATGAATAGAATAGGGAAAAGTATATATATATATATATGATGTAAGAAATAGACAAGCTATAACTTGCGTTAAATCGTGTGAGGAGATATCGAGTGGTCAAAGTTCGGGTAAATATATATAAATATATATAAATTATTATAACTATTATTATTAATAACAATTGAATATAAAGTAAACGACAGAGTATAATGCTTTTTTTTTTATTTTTATTTTTATTCTATTCGTTTTGTACGTGTAATAGAATATAAACTGTGTCATATTAATGTTCAAACTCTGAGTAAGTAATTGAATAATACTAATAATCGTAACAACAACAACAACAACAACAACAATAATAATAATAATAATAATATTAATATTAATATTGATAACTATTCGTACAAGTTTATTAATTAAATGTTAGCTGACATTTTTTTTTTTTTCCTAGGGTGACATGTTTAAATCTATTTGATAATAACTGACATGAAAAAAAAATGATTAATTATCAGTGTATAATATAATAATAAATAATGATAATAATGAGTATAAAATAAAATATTAATATAGGTATAATAATAGTAACAGTAATAATAATAATAACAACAACAGTAACGTTTAAGAATTTTCAGCTGTGGTAGACAACTAGATATTTAATTACTGATAATTATTGAACGTGAAAAATAATTATATATTTATTCATATATAATCTATTCAAATAGAAATTTGAAATGAGATACAAAGGGGGAAGAGAGACGCGTGTGAAAAATGTAATGGAAAATCGATGATGGTGAAAATAAAAAAAAATAAAATGAAATAAAAAATTTCACTCTTAAAATAATCGTTTAAACTGAAGTAAATCGGGAGGTGCGATCGAATTCCCGTTAAAATAACCACGGATCGGGAGTTAAAAATTCGGAAATAAAGATGAAAAGAAATCTTTCATTTGCATAAATTGCGTTAAAAGTTAGATTTAAAAAGTCGAAGAAAATTAAGAAAAAGGAAAAAAAACAAAAAAAAACAACAACAACAACAGCAACAACAAAAATCAACCGGTGAGAAGCGTAATTAATAAATTTTGGATAATGAAAATCCGTTTAGAAACGTTACACGTAATATTTCATTTATCCGCGATAGCGTATGATGTGAAACACAAGATAAATGAAGAAAAGAAGGAAAAAAAAAAAAAAAAAAAAAACAGACAAGAAAATATTGAAACGCTAAAAATTATCGTACGCAGGTATCATTATGAATTAAATACAATGCGTTTATCCTCATATTGTATGTAAATTCCATTTCACATACACATTGAACGCGTAACAATTCAATAGTCGTCTGTGTTGAAGTGAAAAAAAAAAAAAAAAGTTAAAAAATCTATCAAATTTAAAACACACTAATTATTATTATTATTATCTTCATACGTATACATGCAAGTATACATATATGTTACATATGTATATGTATATATATATATATATATATATATATAATACGTGTACAATTCAATTATATCATCACCTATATGCTCCTGCATAATTACGAGTCGAAATAATGATGAAAAAATCACAACAATTCATTTATTCATCTCCATCTAGATAATTTACACCCGATTATAGTGCAGTTGGTTCGTAACAATTAATATTATCACGTACGCAACAGGTTTAACAAAAGTAAATAAATAAATAAATAAATGAATGAATAAGTAAAATAACGTTTAAAAAAAAAAGTCGTAAAAATACAAATTAAGATGTAAATTTAGGACAAAAGTCATGAGAAATGAGTAATGTTACATTTATTAAAAAGAAAAGAAAAGAAGAGAAAAAAAAAAAAACACAAAAACAAATTACAAGCTAGAAAGAAAGAAGAAAAAGAAATAACAATAATGCGTGCTATTAGAACGTAGACCTTGAGAGGACGGTACGTAAAAATGGTGATATTTTGTGATCAACCAGCGTTAAGCTAAAAATCCACCTCACAAAAAAAAGAAGATACTAAAATAAAAAAATTAAAAAATTGCAAAAAAAAAAATTTTAGCAAATTTTGTTTCCAGTTTAATTTCTCCATACGATAAAATAATATTATAATTCTAGCTTCAGTAAAATAATAATAATAATAATAATAATAATAATAATATAATAGCATATAATATAACTATATATAATAGATAGAGTTGTAGGTTATATTTACGACATCGCTCCGGTCTATAACTTCAGGCGTAAGAATCGAAGTCGCAATTTTAGTACTATTTGTTCGTCGTTATAATATATTGGGTGTGTGTGCGTGTGTTTTTTTTTTTTTTTTTTTTTTTTTTCTTTTTCTCATCTCCTCCTGTTATTCCTATTTCTATTTCCTTTCCTCAATCTTGTTCCCCACTTTTTTCTCTGTTGGTGAATGAAGAAATTTTCTTCCCTCTCTGTATTTGAATCTTACCGAGAGAATTTTTGTTGTAAAAAAAGAAAAAAAAAAAAAGAAAAGAAAAGAAACACACAATAATAAGAACAGTCGTTTTAAAAATCAATATTACGTGTTACATTAGATCATTTTATATTGCATAGCATATTATTAATAACAGAATTATAATCACTAAATAATTATTTATAGTTTCAATTTATTACACGATTTAATGTTGATAATATTACGATTAAAACGAAGATATGATTAAAGGAAGAAAGAATACAAATAATAATAATATCGATAAAGAATAATAATAATAATAATAATAATAATAAACAATAATAATAATAATGATAAAATACCGTTGTATAACATTGTTTTTTGTTTCATATATAAAAGAAGAAGAGGAAAAGGAAAAAATGAAAGGAAGATAGAAAACTCGTAACACTGATTATTCAAATATTATAATAATAATATTATTACAATCTCACATTATATCTATAGCAATAGCCTAATTGTGATCGCAACTCATGGATACCAGATTCAAAACATTTTATAAAATAGCCACGGACGACACTCTCATTTCAAATTTACGCGTTTATTATCCGAAGGTTGTAATTTCAACTCTTTCTCTCTGTTTTTTTTTTTTTTTTTTTTTTTTTTTTTACCGTTCACCCTCTTTGCTTATATGCAGATTAACGCCAGTCACACTAAGAAGGAGATTTTCATTAGCGAGATGAAAACTCGGCGACCCGTAAAATTTTTTTTTTTAACCAAGGAAAAGATTGTCCTCTTGTCTTCATTTTCATCCTAAGAATTTTGACTTTATAATTTTCATCTCTCGATCATTGTATGTAATTATAAAAAAAAAAAATAATAATAATAATAATAATAATGAAGCGAGTCCGTGGCGTCGTGATCCCTGTTTTCCAGCCCTTTTCGAGGGCAAAGCCTGCCTAAAAAAAATAAAAATGAAAAACAAAATCTACCTAACAACAACATTTTATCGAGATACGTACAAAAAGAGAATATTAATACAAATACAAAGAAAAAAAAAAAACAAATTCATCATACTAAATACTAACACAGATATAAAAAAAGATACAATATTATAAAAGCCTTCTTACGTGTTGTGCCACAGAATGTACGAGGATGACGAGGGATATTGATTCAACCGTGTAAGAAAAAGATAAAGATAGTAGAAATGAAAGTGAATAGCAAAAATTTTTTAAAAACTTTCAAAAACATGATGATTTTTTTTTTTCCATTTTCCGATGCTGCAACACACCGGGCCAATTACTTTTGTGACTGTGAAATTTCTATATTAATGCCGTCAATTCTCGGGTCATCCTCTGATCCGTGCAGCATAATCCCGATTAAGTTTCACAGATTTTTAACCCCAAGCATCGACATCCATCCACCTCAACTTCAGCCTCAGCTTGAAACACAGTTTTCGTCGTTACGCGTATATTGCAAGGGATGTTATTCACTCAGGGTAATGTAAGGCAGAATTCTAAGTTGAGGATAAACGAAACCGTCCGATTAGTTTCGCGAAACTTTCGATTACAAAGTGCAGGGTAAAAACGAAGGGCAAAGAAAGGCGAGAGGGAATAGCCGAGCTGCTTTTGACCGAATCTAGTCAGTCAAACGCGATTAAGCTCGTCGAACAGGCAAGGAAAACGACAGTATAGATGATGTGAAATATTGATTGGAGACCGACGTTAGACTGACCCCTAGAAATCTATAATGTGGCTTCCCGGAAGCCCTTTGCCTGAAAGAAGGCTTAGTAAAGAGGGCGGCTTCCTGAAAAATCGCCCTTCTCAAGGGTTGAAGTCTTCCTGTTGGTTTTACGCACACTTTCGGTTATCACGCTCGCGTTATAATTCCGGCTAAGTTTTCAACCCCGTTTTTAAACCTCGTCTTACATACCTTCAGATATCAAAGTTCACGTGTTTTAAACGCAAAAAAGACTTCGCAGTGCTGTTCTATACACAATTTTGAACAAAAAGAATCCGATATATATTTTTATTTCATGCAGAAATAAAGAAATTGCACGAAAAGTACGAATTTACTTTAGCAAATTCGTAGTTTTCCTGCCATTTCTTTATTGTTCAATTAAATGAAATTTTATTACATTCCTTTGGTCAGAATTGTCTATAGAATGGGACTGTTATGCCTTTTTTGCGTTCCAGGGCACCCCTTTAATTTCTTCGCCAGAATTTCGTAACAGTTGAGAGAAAAAAATGAGAAAACACTTATTTTACTGAATTCTCTGACAAAGTCTTTTTTTTTTCTTTTTCTTTTTTTTGGTTCTCTGCTAAATATCCAAACCAATGCAACGTATCAAGTCTGGAGTATTTCTAAAGAATAAAAAAAGAAAGTTAAAGAAAGATGTCGAGATCGAGGAGCTGAGATAAAAGTGAAAGTGTGAGAAGTGAGGTGAAAAATTAATTCCGACAGATCCCGGGGGGTCGGATTTTAGGTTCTAAGCTTGGGCTGAGATCGAAGTTTGAAGGTTGGATGTTGACAAAGGTACAAATGTACATAGGAAGATGATATTGTTACTACATACCCTATATCACTGTCCCTCTGCTCACGCGGGTTTTTACATATTTAAAAGAGAAAAATTACAGGGTTGCGTTAGAGCGAATTTAATGGCGGTTTTTTGAAAGATTTTTATCACACCTATAATGATAAAATGTACAAGGTTCGATGTATATAGAAACGCAGTACGGTACGAGGAAGAGAAAGAGGAAAATAGAAATCGTGTAATTTTTTTCATTTCACATCGCATTCCGTTTATTTAATATTTAGAAATCGCGATGTATTTAATGTGTATAATAACTATTATATGATATGCATATTTCATATTTTAAGAGAGTGAAATAGCGCGTTGCTTTCAATACGACATGTTAACATTGACGCTGTAACAACGACGTGCATGATGGGATATTTTATTAGCGAAAAGAAGTAAAATAGAATAATATAAATTACAGTAAATATGTGATGGAGAGGGGAAAAAAAAAAAAAAAAACTACGAAGTTACAAACAATTTTCTTCGCTCTGACGCAACGTTATCGAAATAAATTTGAAGAAGGAAAGAAAACAAATTAAAAAATAACTTAAAAGTACTATAAATATCTAAATAATAATGATAATCGTAGTAAAATAATAATAACAATCATTATTATTATAATTATAATGGTGGAAATAGAAATTGTAAAATTCCAATAGTAGATTTAAACCAAGATGATATGATATCAGTTATCGAGATAACGGTTGAATTGATATTATTCAAACCAGTTTTACGTTTCTCAAGTCAATATATGTAAAGTTGATATGATTATATGTAGATGTTTTTAGTTTTCTTTGTTATTAGTTGCATTTCTCATTATTATATTTATCTTTCCCGGTTTCGCCTTTTCTTCACACCTTTTCATACTAATCTCCGTAAAAAAAAAAATACATACAACTGAGGGAAATTTGCATATTTAGATTAAACAATTAATCCGATTCACTTGATACAATAATAATAACTGTTGCAAGAAAATTGAATAAACAATGTATTCAACGGCTTACAGAAAAACATTATACATAAAATATATCTACGTAAATATATATATATATATAATGTATATATATATATATATATATATACATTAACGCGTTTCGTGTAACTAAATAATTGAACATTAATCGTTATACATAGCTGTATAATCTAACGATAGTGATAACAATAATATTAATAACAATAGGTCTTAGCGCGTAATTATTACAAAAATTTTTTGTTTTTTCCTTCTGTATAAGCATTATTATAAATAATCTTAACCTTCAATTGTCTGAATGGGCGTGTGAATGTTGCTAAAAGTCTCCTCCACATATTTAACCACTTAATAATAATCAACAACTAACGTATTTTATGATACAATTATTATTAATAATAATAATAATAATAATTAATCATATATTTTGTCGATATATAGTCAGAACAGCAATATACATGTATTAAAATCGTGCGTAATGTGTACTTGACGATGAAGAGGAAAAAAAAGGAAAAAGAAAATTTACCAAAAAAAAAAAAAAAAAAAAAAAAAAAAACATTTTGACAAAAAATCGCGGACAATTTTTACTACTATCAAATCATGATTGGTAACTCAAATAATGATAATAATAATAATTGATTGAACGAATGACAAAAACATATAATCGAGTAACAAGACGATCGGTAAAAATTAAACGGATTATTATTCGTGACAAATTGACGCCAAATTTTTTGAAAACTTTTTTCGAAATTTTCTAATGCACTATTATTGCTATTATATACCTACGATATGTGTATACTTATCTATAATGCTTAAGGGCTAAGTTCGGGATTGATCGGATTAAGGATATTAGATATATATATATAGTATTGATAGAAACGCGCTGGTAAGAAAGTGAATTAAGAATCTAAATTAAGAATTTCGTATGTATTTGTTATTTGTAGGAAAATCGGGGCATTTTAATTCGGCTGTGTCAAAGCGATGATTAAGGAAAATAAAAAAAAAAAAGGGATGGGGGCAAGAAATAATAATAATAATAATAATAATAATAATGAAAAAAGAGAATAAACAGAAAAAAGGGGGAGGGGGGTTGGGGAAAACATTTTGAAATCGTAGATTTGGTAAGGTGTAAAATTATAAAATGATAATTTTTGTACCCTATTTTTTTAACAATTGGTGTCGATCGAGCGAGTCTCTTGCCTGTAAGATATACAATATAAGTATATATAATGTATATAACCTAAGGTGAGAGAGAACGCGGAAAATACTTGAAATTTATCAAAATTAACTTATTAAACATTTAAGATTAATATTGAAAAACTAGTAGCGATCAGGCTATCCTTACCTAGTTTTCTTTCATTGCGATTACATTCTTATTCTTATTTCACCGTGATAATATCGTCAGGCAAAGAATAAATAAAGCAGGTATTAGAAATCGGCAAACGCGTTGACGAATAATTATACTTACAAAATGACTCGGATCAAAAAAAGGGGTAAACAGAAGATGAAGAAGGTGAAGAAGATGAAGAGAATTAATAAAACGGAGAACAGAAAAATACGGATACTTGCCCAAAAACTTAGCCCAAAATTTTCTTCAAAATTCTTCCAAATTTTCACAATACGAAAATGATGTCAAAAATAATAAACACTCATCATTATCTGTAGAATATTGATAGGAAAATCGTAAAACAACGTATACATATATACGTTTTACTCGAATTTAACAACTCGCTATATGTTGTCGATTACACAGATATTTTCATTGATATAATTACGATAATTTATTACGCGTATTCGTACCTTAATTAAGCGTATATTTGATAATATAACGGCATAATTTCGACGTTAATAATCGATTAGTTAAGCGCGTAACGATAATAATATCTATAATAATATAATAATCATCCTAACGTTTATTGTGATTGAATAATGACGATGACTATGACGATGACGATAATTACGGTGATACTGACGACGATGACGATGACGATTATTACTATTATTATTATTACATTTAAACGTAATTAAATTAATAGTGTTACCAACCGATCGGAACGGCAAGGAAGCAGCACGGGAGCTATTCAAAATAATAAATGGAGTATTTTGAAATGCAAATCATGCGAAAATTGATGCTGGTAGTGTGGACCAAAAACGGGACAACTGACAGAAAAGATGAATGGAAAGTTTTAAAAAGAAAATTTAAAAAATATAAAATGAAATAAAACACACACAAAAAAAAAAAAAAAACTAACCAACTAGAATAAAAAAAAAAAAAAAAAACAACACGAATGAATTAATGAAGATAGAAGTAAAAATTTAATGCCGCTCCATCGGAAAGTCAACGGTTCAAGTCGTTCGTACCTATACTTATAGTGATTAATTAGTAAGCGTTAAGGGCGATTCTGTCTGATCGAACGCGAATGGAAAAAAAAAAAAAAAAAAAATTTGAAAATCGAAATCCTATTCGTGAAAAGAAATGAAATCGAGAAATTTTTTGCAGTTCGGTAAGAATTCTGCTAAACGAACGTGATTTTTATACGCGTTTATGTTAGACAGACTCGTTTGCAACGGGTAAACCATAATTGGCTACGTGGTATTCAAAAGCGATATAATATGCTGAATTTTTTAATAAGGCATGTAATATAAAATTATGTAAAATTTATTTTCTCATACTTGTATGAGAACGTCTAAACTTTATGAAAATAATTCGGCAAATAATATTTCGAGGATCGTTTTCTATTTGAATTTTCTTTTCTTTCTTTCGTTTTTTTTTTTCTTTTTTTTTTTTTTTTTATACGAAAAACTATTCGCAATACATCAAACGTCGAAGCGATGAGACTAAATGAAGAAAATGTTGATGAAAACGAAACGAATTTTTTTGTATAACATACGCGTCAGTTGATATATATATATATTCAAGGAGAATTTTGGACGATCGCAACGGCGGCTGCTGCTGCTGCTGCTGCTGCTGCTAAGAAAGAAACATGAATATTATAGGCTGTTATTATTTTTCTAAAATTTTCAAAAAATCAATCGTAATTGGCATTGTATTATTGTATTATATATACGGATTGTGATATAAATAATTACGGCAGTTTCGCGTGCCTATAAGTCGTCGTCCTGCTCCTGCTGCATGGGTCTCCGGTCGTAAGAAAAGAAATTTGAAACAAGAAAAAAAAAAAAAAAAAAGTCCCTTTTTGCACTTGATCGAAATAATTTTTCTACCACCACATCAAGAAAGAAGTAATAAGTAAGAAACGTTAGTTTTTAAGTTCGTCGTGATTTATTCCAGGGGCAGCTGCGCTGCCACCTGCGAAGCGTGTAAACCGCGCGTTCGATATTGTTCGTTGTAAAATTTAAGGATGATGTAATTCTCATCGGGAATTGTCGCTTAATTACCGTATATAATTATTAGATATCGATCACCACTCGTCGGCTGCAGTATTAAAAATTCGAAAAAATTAATATAAAACTAGAAAACAAGCCTAATATCCAGATGGAAATTGAATAGCAATTAATCGTAAATTATGCGACAGGCTGAATAATTGGTAAATAAATAAAAAAAAAAAAAAAAAAAAAAAAACTTTGAAGAGAGGTAAAAATGAATAAGAATAAACGCATTTTCCGCGCAATTTGAAAATTGAATAATTCGACAACTGTGACAAATTTACACTTGTTAGGTCAGAAAACACGTTGCCTTTTGATGTTTGGAATATATCAGGGGACGATTTTAATATATTGACGAGTGATGATAAGCGCTGTGCATTGATTAAGAAAAGGTGTGCGTGTGCGTGTGTTTCTGTGTTTCTCGATGCATCGTTCAATTTTTCTATCGCTACAGAATGTTACACTTGGCTATACACCATCGAGATTATAGGATAAAATGCAACAACTATCAGAGAGAGAGAGAGAGAGAGAGAGAGAGAGAGAGAGAGAGAGAAGTGGATGAGAAAAACATGGAGAAAGTCACACGGCACCTTTTCTGTTAAGGATAGTTTTTTTCGATGCATTTACAAAAGACCTAATAATTAAATAGTAATAATATAATTGTTTAAGTAGTCGCGACGTAGGACAGCGATTTTGATATTATGTAATGTTCTATCGTTTGACAATTATAACTAATACAATATCGTTCTTCAAAATTACTGACTATACATATTACATAAGCGTATATAATTCGTATAAAAATCTAAAAATTTCATAAACGCTACGTTTTACATTATATTATATTGAGAGAAAGTAAAAAAAAAAAAAAAAAAAAAAAAAAAAGAAAGAAAAGAATCATGAAAAAACAAGAAATCATCCATTTGTGGTACATATGATAAGCATTTCAACGTATTGCACGTAATTACTGAAAGGAATAATTTTCGTAATCGTCAACTTCTATAATATCGTATTTAAAATAAAAAAAATGATGTATAAAAAAAAAAAAAAAAAACAAAAGAAACATACAACAAAACAACCGGAAATAACACTAACACTTACATTACACGCGCATGTAATTAATAACATATTTGGTAGCATGTATAATGAATTATAATATATATATATATATATATATCGACGTAATCAATCCCCTTGTAGATTAGACGCTGGCGTATATAATATACATATAATATAATATAATATATTTATATATATATTTGAAGCATAAATGTATTTGCGGCCTCTTCAAAATTGTACTTAATACGTACTTCAAAAAGATGAAGAGAAAAAAAAAAAAGAAAAAGAATCTTCGTCGTAAGAAATTTGTTTAACAATCGGGCTCGTTTATATGCCCTTAAATTCTGTTTTTGTTTCATTAGAAATGTAATTTGTTATTTGATATATAATTTTTTAATTTACATCCAAACGAATTGGCTGTATATGTTAATTAAAAAACGATCGACTCTCCTTGAGGGGAAGAATTAAATGAAAAACAGTCGCAAATACATCGCAATATTCAAGTAGTAGCGCGTACGCATGAAGTGTGACTGCAAGTTTCGTATGCACGATTATTACTGTTACATTATATTAACCAATTGATCGATTAATTCATTGGTAAAATCCACTCACATTATATACCGACTTGTAATTCCAATTTCCCGTGAAACTGAATTCATATCCATTCTCATGTAGTTTCCTTAATTTTTGCCTACTTTTTTTCTGTTTTTTTTTTTTTTTTTTTTTTTTTTTTGTCATTGATTTTTGTTTATTAGATATTCGATATCTATAAATGTGCCGCGAGCGTCACGATGCCGGAAATAGAAATATCTGTAAATACCGCAATTAACGCAACGCTTCGATACGTGATTGATTTTTACAGCAATTTAACTTGTCGGAAATTGACGTAAAAAAATAAATATCGAATTAACAAAGACGATGAGAAACGATATTGTTGAAGTTGTGTATAAAATTTACAATTCAATCGCATTTTTTTTTTTACATAACCGCGTGTTATTTTCTTTGTATAAAAACTGCAGCTGTGCAATTGATATCGGGTTCGTTGAAAAATAAATATTATAACTTTGTTCGCGTTTTTTTATTTTTATTTTTTTTTATTTTTTATTCCTTTTACTTCTCATTCTCTCTCTTTCACATTCTATTTTTGTTATCAGTTATTTCTTTACTTCTTTCGAACGCGGTTGCCGGCGGGATGAAACGAAGAGTCGTGATAAAAGTACGGAGATTGAGAGAAAAAGTGAAAGAAAGGACCGAATCCACTCCTCAATGCGTTCACTGTTTAATTTAATTAGCCGCCGTCTCAAGTGCTGGGCAAACAAAGTGTTTCTTCTTTTCTTTATGTATATATAATATATACGTATACATAATGATGAAAGATTCTGATCCTCTCTCTCTCTCTCTCTCTCTTTTTCTCTTTTTTTTCTTCACTTCTCGCGAACTTATCAGCATATACTTATAAAATATATAATGGATATAATAATAATAATAATAATAATAACAACAATAATAAAGGAATCGTATTTGAATAATAAACATTAACGCTGTGCAGAAATTAAAATCAGCAAAGTAACTCTTGATGTTCAATTCTGGTTTTCTCGTATTTCTTTCTTTTTTTTTTCTTGCTTAATATTTAATCTGAGTTCTGCTTTCCGAACTTTAATTTTTCCTCGTTAACGCGAGAACTCTTAATCAAATTTAACGCCCGACTGCTGCGGTTTCGAAACAAACATCTCTAACAATGCAGCCGACTTCCGTCGAATTCAAAATACACACCGACGTGGCGTCAAACTTGTTTTAATTGACCGAAATACTTGGCTTATTATTTCATTTCCGGCGGCCTTGTGTTCAACGTCGATCTTGGCGCTCCGGCACTCTACTTGTGTAACATTATGTATATATGCATATACACCTAATGACACATATGAAATATGTGTACAGTATCATTGTATAGCGACCTGGCTGACTTCTGAATAATATTGGGACATTTTCACACATTGATAACGTATATTATGTATATTATTAAAAATATGATGGAATCAGAGAAAATTATTACGGTATTCTTTTTTTGTTTTTTCAATTTTATTTTATATACTTTACCTTTTCTTTTTCTCCTCCAATCCGTCGTATAATACATACGTTGCTTTCGATTGAATAAAATTCAATTTATAATCGTGCAATAAGTGTATATATATATATAAACCGTTTATTTAGTTCACATAACCGAGTAACTATATAGTTAAATACTACTGAGCCGAAAGAAATCGATTTGTTGTAAATAACTATATTGACTAACAAATCGATGATGAGTAAAATGTTCCCAAATGTGCGAGGCAGCTACGTCACTTATTGAAAACAAACCCTCCTCTCTCCCCCCTCCCCCTCCCCCACCCCATCCTCAACCCTCCCCAATAAGAGTACAAATTTTTGTAATAAAATATTATATTGAACAATGAATGATACAAAACTAACAAAAAATGAAATACACACAATAATGTGAAGCGCGGAGTAATTGAATATAAAATGCGAGGGCAGGGAAGAAAAACGTAGAGGAAAAAAAGAAATAAGTAAATAAGTAAATATGCAAAAGAAATGAATAATTATTATAATTGAAAGACAAAGACAAAATGAAAAAAGAAAAGCAAAAAAAAAAAATAAAAATAAAAATAATAATAATAATAATAAAAGAAAAAGATTAATATGAAATGAAGATAAGGTTTAACGATGTTTTCTCTGGTCTAGGAATTATTAACATTATTACACACGATATATATTATTATACCGTATTACATCCAGATATAATAAATTATTTATATTCCTCAATTAATATTATATATACATATATATATATATATATATATATGTATATATATGTATATATTATATATTATATGTGTACGTAACGATGAACACTGAAATACCTATAATAACACATAATGTACAATGACTATAGAAAATCACTCGCGTTACACTGAATAATACACATTATTACTATTATCAACATGGCGGATATTATATACCTACAATATTATAATAATCATTCGTTGACTCGAGGCGAAGATGATTCAGGTATTTCTTCTTGATAATCCTACATGAATACTTACACATATATTATTACACAAAGAAAAATAATGTAATCCGATGACTTGTTATTTTTACAATAATTCCCAAGGTAATCAATTGTGTGCAAGCAATTGTCAAATGTTCTATAATTTACCTTAGATTTTTTCAAGCTCGCATATAATTATCAATCGATGTTGTTGCATGCCTCCCAAATATATTATATATATAATATTATATATATATATATGTATATGGATGTATGTATATATATATATGTACTTATATTTTTATGTGTCTATATGTATATACATACATATTATATCACTATGAACACATATACGTACACACATACATCAGAACATACTCTATATATGTTTAAAAATGAATAATATATGCGATATATACACACACTTAACAGAAGCAACCCTCATCTGCCATAATACACCCGATACCAGAGAGTAATTAATCGTCGAAATGCGTAACGTTGTGAAAATATCTCGCGATCATTTTTATGGTCTCAAGAAAAAATGTAAAAAAAAAAAAAAAAATTATCCGGAGATTTTATACTCGGCGTAGGATTTTTGATTCGTTTTTTTTTTTATTTTTTTTTTTTTTTTTTTATTCGTTTTTTCTTCTACTTCCCAATATAAATAAGGTAACGATTTCTTACAAGGCCCTTTTTTTCGGCTGTGTTCTGATTGATCTTTGAAAAAATGCAGGCTTAACCTAACGTTTGGACTGTAATTACGATTGATCTTATTAACTATGCACGAATAGATCAACTACCTTTGAATTTCACTACACGTATTATGCACAATCAGATTTACCGTTTGTCGATTAATTCGAATTTTTACATGATGATAAAACGTTGATTTCAAACGTTCCAAGTTAGTCCTGTATAATGTTATTCTAGCTCTATAGATTATCGTGTAATAACTACAAGATAGGATGATAGTTTATTATTGTCAATATTATTCTTATGAATATTATTATTACTATTACTATCATAATTACGATTATTGTCATATTTTTCGATTGGAATACAGCCTTGACGATTTATATATATATATATATTATATTTATATATATATATAAACGTTACTGCCGAAAATAAGACTCGAGAAACATATGATACTCCCAACTTCATGACTTTCTACACACGATTTTGGGGGGAAAAAAATGAAAAAACGTGAAAAAAAAAACAACAACAACAACAACATCAACAAAATACGACATCAAAATCATACGTAGCACTTAGATCGTATTCATTCAACGAAAATCTTTCTCGCGTCAAGTATCACCCTCCATGATAATATGATCATTAACTCTACAATCACTCACCGACTTAATAAGTATGATGTATTGATATACATACGTAGCTAGGTGTTTATAATGCATATTATATGTGGTCCGCGCAAGCATTAATGCTGCGTGTAAAACACACACGATCGCGTAAATGCTCAAATTTAAATACCATTCTCTAATTGATACCTACATTTAATAAATTGTAATACGAATTAATATAAGTGGAGAAAACGAAGATTCTCGTTTGTTTCTACCAGTAAACTTATGAAAATTCTTGTAACGATATGAAGTAGGTATCGGATTTTTGCATATTTCTGATCAATGCATAATTTTTAAAAGAACTTGCTCGGTTTGTCAATGACGAATGAAAAAGAAAAAAGAACTTTGTTCGTATTAATAATAATAATAAATAATAAATAATAATAATAATAATATCAATAATAATAATAATAATAATAACAACGGCTTTTTATTCGAGACTCCATATTCGAATCTTCAAGAATTGCTTGATAATTCGAATATACGTGTTGAGAATCGAGTCTCGAATGAACCGTGCCACCCGATATACTCGCAACGAAAGATTTATATTTTTGCTAAAAAGATATTGAAAATCTAAAAAAAAAAAAATGAAAAAAAAAAAATAAATAAATAACTAAATAAATGAATAAATAAAACACATTGAAAAATCTTACCGAGCAAGTTCATTGCCGATGCCGATTTCGAGTCCAAACGAAAATCATCTCTCGAACGATTCGTGAAAGCGGGAATCTTTGCGTTTCTCAAATTCGCACTTATAAGAAAACAGCAAGATATGCTAATATACGTCCCAAGTACGTATAAATAATGAAATTCAACCGCATTGGTAATATTTGTGTAAAATGAAAGATTGATTGAGAAACGTCGAGAAAATGAATGACTCGTTTGTATAAGGCTACGTGTAAAATGAATTTTCCTGAAATGTGTCGTCGTCTGTCTCTTAGAATGGTAGCTGCTGCTTCTGCTCCAGGCGATTCGATTCGTTATTGGAACAATTATCCGTTTTTCAATGATTTCGTGCTAACACACGTGCGTACATAAACACACAATATAACTTACTCGTCCCTCATTGAAATGGAAATGTCTGAAGTTAGTTTCGGGCAATCAGGATTCAAATGAAATATAAAGAAACGGAATAGAATTTCCTTGTTTGCATTTATGACACGAGAGTCGAGGGTGTGGAATGTTAATGATAATCGTGATTAAGATTATATTATCGTCCCGGGCAAACAGAGAAAAACTGGCGAATATGATGAGGCGTGTATAAATCGTATTGTATACACAAATATTATAACATTATTATTGTATTTTAAGAGTATAAGAGTTGATGTTTAATTATTTGTATTTGTAGTTGTGTGTTATACTCGTTTGGTTGGCTTTGATGAAGGTGAGAGTCTAACTCGGGTTACTAGATACTACTACGTACCTTTTGTTGGCGGGACAAACCCAAGTGTAACGAAGACGTCTTTCCAAAATTATGTATCAATCGGCGATTGCAAGCTGAGAAAATTTATTGGCGGTTCCGGCTTGCAAAAACGACGAACGAATGAACCGGGGAGAAATTTTGTGTCTCGGTTTCGATTCTATTCCCATTCAGAATGTGTATTTTCAATTAACCATCGCTGTTTCGTTCGATCGTATCTAGTCGGGGTGCATGCGGGAAATTCTCGTAGACATGGCAAAATACGATACAGACAAAACTCTGCTTATTCATTCCCCGAATAATCGAGGATTGTATTCTTTTATTTATTTATTTGCTTTTTTTTTTTTATTTATTTTTTTTTTTTTAAACATTTCTTCGCACTAGTCCGTCGCGCTATCGTGTTCCGCAAAATGTATACATTCACCTACGTACATATAATACGAATATAAATGATGATTTTGCGAATGGTATCTGAGCAAAATGAAGTAAAAAGATATGAATTATTACAAATGAATGAGAAAACTGAGTGAAGAAATTATTTCGGAAACTCTGAAAACGAGGGAAAAAAGCGAAAAAATAATATAAAGAAAAAGCGAAGACGAAAAAAAAAAAAAAAACTTAATCGAATAGATGAATGTGCTCAAAAAATTCGAGGCTGGACGCTGGGCGTTTAGCGATTACGGTTATAATTATATAATTAGTAACAAAGTAGATATTTTATATGTATCGAGATATATTTTCGTTTTAAGTACCTGCTATCACTATACTGTATAAGTGCATGAAGTGATGTGTATATTGTCGTTTTGATTTTGTCTTTTTCCCTGTTCCATGGGGGAAACGGGGATGAAAAATTTCCGCGTTTCCTTCTCCGGATGTAAAAAAGCTGAACGATACAACAGTGGAATAAGCGTTGAGCAATAGCGAAGGAAAAGAGATGAAAGAAGAAGACGTTACGTATGCGTTACAATTTGACGAACACAGCGAGCGCGACGTGCCCCCCGATTAACGAAATTCCCTATCTGCCCCCCCCCCCCCCCCCCCCCAAGATGAGAAAGTCGCAATCTCGGGGAACTGGGTTGCCCGCCAGCACCATTGAAGGATAAAGATTGCAGGGGTGAATAACGAAGGATTTGTGGTCAATGATGGAGACCTTTCAGTGATGTAATGATGATTTTATGAATTATAAATGTATATTACATGTGTGTGCACACACGGAAAGATATGCGTATACTGTGGACGTATGCATATACATGTAGAATTATAAATTTTAACCAACGCCGAAGGTATATGCAGTCGTTCTGTTAACTCTGGATTTAGGAATGAGAAATTCTGTTCACTGGATTGATGCTCTCTCCTGTTCTGTTGGTGATTAACGTAGTGGATTTGAGAATCATGGTCTGAATTTGACAAAGTGAAATTGGTTCAATGGCAATTGCGAGGAAAACGTAGAATGGAAAGAACATGAGAGAGGATAACGTGTGTGCAGAAATCGTATATAATATACTACTTGGTAGAATCACGTTTTCATTAAAAATTCACAAAATCATTCGTCATAACTTTTTGTACTAATACTGAGAGAAAAAATTGGAAAAAATAGGTTTAATTGTAACCGTAACTAGTGATAAAAAATAATTATCATAATTATTATATGAACAGCGTGTGAGGATCGAGCTTTATACCGCTTTTGTATGTTTACTATGGGTTACATTTGAATATGACAAGGTAAACCTTCGAGAACAATTGTATTGTGGAGAGAATATGTGTACATATACACATTGGTAGATATGTGGGTGGGTATCCCACATTGTACATGCATGTAGTGTATACGTTTATACGTATGTACCATTTTTTCGTACGTACATATGTATACATGTGTATATTCATTTATATATCACATGCAAACACATGAATATACGATAATAATATATTGTAATACAATGTAAGAATACTATTATTATTATCACTACGCTACAAAACTATGAGTATGATGATTTCAAGGAAAGTATGAATATGAATAAACATTTTTGATACCCTTATCCTAATGATAACGGTGAAATTCGAAAGTTGAAGTGTGTTTTTATTTCCCTTCATCCCTGTATCATTCTTGATTCAAACTTTATTCTGAGATTTGGTGGCCAGAAGATTTTTTACCAGTAATCAATTAAAGAAACCATTTCATGAAAAGGCAGACTCCAAGGAAACCTGTACCTGAATGTATTTGCCAACCTTGTACATGGAAAATGGGATACTATGGAGATTTTTTTCGTACTCTAGCTCAAACTCGTGATCCCTTGTTCGCAGCGCATTGAGCCTGCGATGAATCGATTCCTCTCGCAAAATCACGTCGAAATAGTACCCTAAAGAATTAATTGCAGCACTTTTCAAAGTCGTCGAAATTTTCGCCAAAAATGCAAAGGGGTTAGCCTTGGATTTTTTTTGGCCGAAAAATCTTTTGTCTGGGATTCGATCCGTATGACGCTTTTTAGACTAATTCGACGCCCAGGAACTCAGAAAACACATGAAAAATAGCCTAGGACCAGCAGCAGAGAAATGACGATGAAAATCTGCAGTTTTTCGGCTGTAACTTTGCAGGTGTTGCTCGCAGCGTATCGGGACTGCGATTAATCGATTCCTCTCGCAAAATCACGTCGGAATAGTACCCTAAAGAATTAATTGCAGCACTTTTCAAAGTCGTCGAAATTTTCGCCAAAAATGCAAAGGGGTTAGCCTTGGATTTTTTTTGGCCGAAAAATCTTTTGTCTGGGAATCGATCCGTATGACGCTTTTTAGACTAATTCGACGCCCAGGAACTCAGAAAACACATGAAAAATAGCCTAGGACCAGCAGCAGAGAAATGGCGATGAAAATCTGCAGTTTTTCGGCTGTAACTTTGCAGGTGTTGCTCGCAGCGTATCGGGACTGCGATTAATCGATTCCTCTCGCAAAATCACGTCGGAATAGTACCCTAAAGAATCAATTGCAGCACTTTTCAAAGTCGTCAAAATTTTCGTTAAAAATGCAAAGGGGTTGGCCTTGGATTTTTTTTGGCCGAAAAATCTTTTGTCTGGGAATCGATCCGTATGACGCTTTTTAGACTAATTCGACGCCCAGGAACTCAGGAAACACATGAAAAATAGCCTAGGACCAGCAGCAGAGAAATGACGATGAAAATCTGCAGTTTTTCGGCTGTAACTTTGCAGGTGTTGCTCGCAGCGTGTCGGGACTGCGATTAATCGATTCCTCTCGCAAAATCACGTCGGAATAGTACCCTAAAGAAATAATTGCAGCACTTTTCAAAGTCGTCGAAATTTTCGTCAAAAATGCAAAGGGGTTAGCCTTGGATTTTTTTTGGCCGAAAAATCTTTTGTCTGGGAATCGATCCGTATGAAGCTTTTTAGACTAATTCAACGCCCAGAAACTCAGAAAACACATGAAAAATAGCCTAGGACCAGCAGCAGAGAAATGCCGATGAAAATCTGCAGTTTTTCGGCTGTAACTTTGCAGGTGTTGCTCGCAGCGTATCGGGACTGCGATTAATCGATTCCTCTCGCAAAATCACGTCGGAATAGTACCCTGAAGAATCAATTGCAGCACTTTTCAAAGTCGTCGAAATTTTCGTCAAAAATGCAAAGGGGTTAGCCTTGGATTTTTTCTGGCCGAAAAATCTTTTGTCTGGGAATCGATCCGTATGACGCTTTTTACACTAATTCGACGCCCAGGAACTCAGAAAACACATGAAAAATAGCCTAGGACCAGCAGCAGAGAAATGGCGATGAAAATCTGCAGTTTTTCGGCTGTAACTTTGCAGGTGTTGCTCGCAGCGTATCGGGACTGCGATTAATCGATTCCTCTCGCAAAATCACGTCGGAATAGTACCCTAAAGAATCAATTGCAGCACTTTTCAAAGTCGTCAAAATTTTCGTTAAAAATGCAAAGGGGTTAGCCTTGGATTTTTTTTGGCCGAAAAATCTTTTGTCTGGGAATCGATCCGTATGACGCTTTTTAGACTAATTCGACGCCCAGGAACTCAGGAAACACATGAAAAATAGCCTAGGACCAGCAGCAGAGAAATGACGATGAAAATCTGCAGTTTTTCGGCTGTAACTTTGCAGGTGTTGCTCGCAGCGTGTCGGGACTGCGATTAATCGATTCCTCTCGCAAAATCACGTCGGAATAGTACCCTAAAGAAATAATTGCAGCACTTTTCAAAGTCGTCGAAATTTTCGTCAAAAATGCAAAGGGGTTAGCCTTGGATTTTTTTTGGTCGAAAAATCTTTTGTCTGGGAATCGATCCGTATGACGCTTTTTAGACTAATTCGACGCCCAGGAACTCAGAAAACACATGAAAAATAGCCTAGGACCAGCAGCAGAGAAATGACGATGAAAATCTGCAGTTTTTCGGTTGTAACTTTGCAGGTGTTGCTCGCAGCGTATCGGGACTGCGATTAATCGATTCCTCTCGCAAAATCACGTCGGAATAGTACCCTAAAGAATCAATTGCAGCACTTTTCAAAGTCGTCAAAATTTTCGTCAAAAATGCAAAGGGGTTAGCCTTGGATTTTTTTTGGCCCAAAAATCTTTTGTCTGGAAATCGATCCGTATGACGCTCTTTAGACTAATTCGACGCCCAGGAACTCAGAAAACACATGGAAAATAGCCTAGGACCAGCAGCAGAGAAATAGCGATGAAAATCTGCAGTTTTTCGGCTGTAACTTTGCAGGTGTTGCTCGCAGCGTATCGGGACTGCGATTAATCGATTCCTCTCGCAAAATCACGTCGGAATAGTACCCTGAAGAATCAATTGCAGCACTTTTCAAAGTCGTCAAAATTTTCGTCAAAAATGCAAAGGGGTTAGCCTTGGATTTTTTTTGGCCGAAAAATCTTTTGTCTGGAAATCGATCCGTATGACGCTTTTTAGACTAATTCGACGCCCAGGAACTCAGAAAACACATGAAAAATAGCCTAGGACCAGCAGCAGAGAAATGACGATGAAAATCTGCAGTTTTTCGGCTGTAACTTTGCAGGTGTTGCTCGCAGCGTATCGGGACTGCGATTAATCGATTCCTCTCGCAAAATCACGTCGGAATAGTACCCTGGAGAATCAATTGCAGCACTTTTCGAAGTCGTCAAAATTTTCGTCAAAAATGCAAAGGGGTTAGCCTTGGATTTTTTTTGGCCGAAAAATCTTTTGTCTGGAAATCGATCCGTATGACGCTTTTTAGACTAATTCGACGCCCAGGAACTCAGAAAACACATGAAAAATAGCCTAGGACCAGCAGCAGAGAAATGACGATGAAAATCTGCAGTTTTTCGGCTGTAACTTTGCAGGTGTTGCTCGCAGCGTATCGGGACTGCGATTAATCGATTCCTCTCGCAAAATCACCTCGGAATAGTACCCTAAAGAATCAATTGCAGCACTTTTCAACGTCGTCGAAATTTTCGTCAAAAATGCAAAGGGGTTAGCCTTGGATTTTTTTTGGCCGAAAAATCTTTTGTCTGGGAATCGATCCGTATGACGCTTTTTAGACTAATTCGACGCCCAGGAACTCAGAAAACACATGAAAAATAGCCTAGGACCAGCAGCAGAGAAATGGCGATGAAAATCTGCAGTTTTTCGGCTGTAACTTTGCAGGTGTTGCTCGCAGCGTATCGGGACTGCGATTAATCGATTCCTCTCGCAAAATCACCTCGGAATAGTACCCTAAAGAATCAATTGCAGCACTTTTCAACGTCGTCGAAATTTTCGTCAAAAATGCAAAGGGGTTAGCCTTGGATTTTTTTTGGCCGAAAAATCTTTTGTCTGGGAATCGATCCGTATGACGCTTTTTAGACTAATTCGACGCCCAGGAACTCAGAAAACACATGAAAAATAGCCTAGGACCAGCAGCAGAGAAATGACGATGAAAATCTGCAGTTTTTCGGTTGTAACTTTGCAGGTGTTGCTCGCAGCGTATCGGGACTGCGATTAATCGATTCCTCTCGCAAAATCACGTCGGAATAGTACCCTGAAGAATCAATTGCAGCACTTTTCAAAGTCGTCGAAATTTTCGTCAAAAATGCAAAGGGGTTAGCCTTGGATTTTTTTTGGCCGAAAAATCTTTTGTCTGGAAATCGATCCGTATGAAGCTTTTTAGACTAATTCAACGCCCAGAAACTCAGAAAACACATGAAAAATAGCCTAGGACCAGCAGCAGAGAAATGACGATGAAAATCTGCAGTTTTTCGGCTGTAACTTTGCAGGTGTTGCTCGCAGCGTATCGGGACTGCGATTAATCGATTCCTCTCGCAAAATCACGTCGGAATAGTACCCTGAAGAATCAATTGCAGCACTTTTCAAAGTCGTCGAAATTTTCGTCAAAAATGCAAAGGGGTTAGCCTTGGATTTTTTTTGGCCGAAAAATCTTTTGTCTGGGAATCGATCCGTATGACGCTTTTTAAACTAATTCGACGCCCAGGAACTCAGAAAACACATGAAAAATAGCCTAGGACCAGCAGCAGAGAAATGACGATGAAAATCTGCAGTTTTTCGGCTGTAACTTTGCAGGTGTTGCTCGCAGCGTATCGGGACTGCGATTAATCGATTCCTCTCGCAAAATCACGTCGGAATAGTACCCTAAAGAAATAATTGCAGCACTTTTCAAAGTCGTCGAAATTTTCGTCAAAAATGCAAAGGGGTTAGCCTTGGATTTTTTTTGGCCGAAAAATCTTTTGTCTGGGAATCGATCCGTATGACGCTTTTTGGACTAATTCGACGCCCAGGAACTCAGAAAACACATGAAAAATAGCCTAGGACCAGCAGCAGAGAAATGACGATGAAAATCTGCAGTTTTTCGGTTGTAACTTTGCAGGTGTTGCTCGCAGCGTATCGGGACTGCGATTAATCGATTCCTCTCGCAAAATCACGTCGGAATAGTACCCTAAAGAAATAATTGCAGCACTTTTCAAAGTCGTCGAAATTTTCGCCAAAAATGCAAAGGGGTTAGCCTTGGATTTTTTTTGGCCGAAAAATCTTTTGTCTGGGAATCGATCCGTATGACGCTTTTTAGACTAATTCGACGCCCAGGAACTCAGAAAACACATGAAAAATAGCCTAGGACCAGCAGCAGAGAAATGACGATGAAAATCTGCAGTTTTTCGGCTGTAACTTTGCAGGTGTTGCTCGCAGCGTATCGGGACTGCGATTAATCGATTCCTCTCGCAAAATCACGTCGGAATAGTACCCTAAAGAATCAATTGCAGCACTTTTCAAAGTCGTCGAAATTTTCGTCAAAAATGCAAAGGGGTTAGCCTTGGATTTTTTTTGGCCCAAAAATCTTTTGTCTGGAAATCGATCCGTATGACGCTTTTTAGACTAATTCGACGCCCAGGAACTCAGAAAACACATGGAAAATAGCCTAGGACCAGCAGCAGAGAAATAGCGATGAAAATCTGCAGTTTTTCGGCTGTAACTTTGCAGGTGTTGCTCGCAGCGTATCGGGACTGCGATTAATCGATTCCTCTCGCAAAATCACGTCGGAATAGTACCCTGAAGAATCAATTGCAGCACTTTTCAAAGTCGTCAAAATTTTCGTCAAAAATGCAAAGGGGTTAGCCTTGGATTTTTTTTGGCCGAAAAATCTTTTGTCTGGAAATCGATCCGTATGACGCTTTTTAGACTAATTCGACGCCCAGGAACTCAGAAAACACATGAAAAATAGCCTAGGACCAGCAGCAGAGAAATGACGATGAAAATCTGCAGTTTTTCGGCTGTAACTTTGCAGGTGTTGCTCGCAGCGTATCGGGACTGCGATTAATCGATTCCTCTCGCAAAATCACGTCGGAATAGTACCCTAAAGAAATAATTGCAGCACTTTTCAAAGTCGTCGAAATTTTCGCCAAAAATGCAAAGGGGTTAGCCTTGGATTTTTTTTGGCCGAAAAATCTTTTGTCTGGGAATCGATCCGTATGACGCTTTTTAGATTAATTCGACGCCCAGGAACTCAGAAAACACATGAAAAATAGCCTAGGACCAGCAGCAGAGAAATGGCGATGAAAATCTGCAGTTTTTCGGCTGTAACTTTGCAGGTGTTGCTCGCAGCGTATCGGGACTGCGATTAATCGATTCCTCTCGCAAAATCACGTCGGAATAGTACCCTAAAGAATCAATTGCAGCACTTTTCAAAGTCGTCGAAATTTTCGTCAAAAATGCAAAGGGGTTAGCCTTGGATTTTTTTTGGCCGAAAAATCTTTTGTCTGGGAATCGATCCGTATGACGCTTTTTAGACTAATTCGACGCCCAGGAACTCAGAAAACACATGAAAAATAGCCTAGGACCAGCAGCAGAGAAATGACGATGAAAATCTGCAGTTTTTCGGTTGTAACTTTGCAGGTGTTGCTCGCAGCGTATCGGGACTGCGATTAATCGATTCCTCTCGCAAAATCACGTCGGAATAGTACCCTAACGAAATAATTGCAGCACTTTTCAAAGTCGTCGAAATTTTCGCCAAAAATGCAAAGGGGTTAGCCTTGGATTTTTTTTGGCCGAAAAATCTTTTGTCTGGGAATCGATCCGTATGACGCTTTTTAGACTAATTCGACGCCCAGGAACTCAGAAAACACATGAAAAATAGCCTAGGACCAGCAGCAGAGAAATGACGATGAAAATCTGCAGTTTTTCGGCTGTAACTTTGCAGGTGTTGCTCGCAGCGTATCGGGACTGCGATTAATCGATTCCTCTCGCAAAATCACGTCGGAATAGTACCCTAAAGAAATAATTGCAGCACTTTTCAAAGTCGTCGAAATTTTCGCCAAAAATGCAAAGGGGTTAGCCTTGGATTTTTTTTGGCCGAAAAATCTTTTGTCTGGGAATCGATCCGTATGACGCTTTTTAGACTAATTCGACGCCCAGGAACTCAGAAAACACATGAAAAATAGCCTAGGACCAGCAGCAGAGAAATGACGATGAAAATCTGCAGTTTTTCGGCTGTAACTTTGCAGGTGTTGCTCGCAGCGTATCGGGACTGCGATTAATCGATTCCTCTCGCAAAATCACGTCGGAATAGTACCCTAAAGAAATAATTGCAGCACTTTTCAAAGTCGTCGAAATTTTCGCCAAAAATGCAAAGGGGTTAGCCTTGGATTTTTTTTGGCCGAAAAATCTTTTGTCTGGAAATCGATCCGTATGACGCTTTTTAGACTAATTCGACGCCCAGGAACTCAGAAAACACATGAAAAATAGCCTAGGACCAGCAGCAGAGAAATGACGATGAAAATCTGCAGTTTTTCGGCTGTCACTTTGCAGGTGTTGCTCGCAGCGTATCGGGACTGCGATTAATCGATTCCTCTCGCAAAATCACGTCGGAATAGTACCCTAAAGAATCAATTGCAGCACTTTTCAAAGTCGTCGAAATTTTCGTCAAAAATGCAAAGGGGTTAGCCTTGGATTTTTTTTGGCCCAAAAATCTTTTGTCTGGAAATCGATCCGTATGACGCTCTTTAGACTAATTCGACGCCCAGGAACTCAGAAAACACATGGAAAATAGCCTAGGACCAGCAGCAGAGAAATAGCGATGAAAATCTGCAGTTTTTCGGCTGTAACTTTGCAGGTGTTGCTCGCAGCGTATCGGGACTGCGATTAATCGATTCCTCTCGCAAAATCACGTCGGAATAGTACCCTGAAGAATCAATTGCAGCACTTTTCAAAGTCGTCAAAATTTTCGTCAAAAATGCAAAGGGGTTAGCCTTGGATTTTTTTTGGCCGAAAAATCTTTTGTCTGGAAATCGATCCGTATGACGCTTTTTAGACTAATTCGACGCCCAGGAACTCAGAAAACACATGAAAAATAGCCTAGGACCAGCAGCAGAGAAATGACGATGAAAATCTGCAGTTTTTCGGCTGTAACTTTGCAGGTGTTGCTCGCAGCGTATCGGGACTGCGATTAATCGATTCCTCTCGCAAAATCACGTCGGAATAGTACCCTGAAGAATCAATTGCAGCACTTTTCAAAGTCGTCGAAATTTTCGTCAAAAATGCAAAGGGGTTAGCCTTGGATTTTTTTTGGCCGAAAAATCTTTTGTCTGGGAATCGATCCGTATGACGCTTTTTAGACTAATTCGACGCCCAGGAACTCAGAAAACACATGAAAAATAGCCTAGGACCAGCAGCAGAGAAATGACGATGAAAATCTGCAGTTTTTCGGCTGTAACTTTGCAGGTGTTGCTCGCAGCGTATCGGGACTGCAATTAATCGATTCCTCTCGCAAAATCACGTCGGAATAGTACCCTCAAGAATCAATTGCAGCACTTTTCAAAGTCGTCGAAATTTTCGTCAAAAATGCAAAGGGGTTAGCCTTGGATTTTTTTTGGCCGAAAAATCTTTTGTCTGGGAATCGATCCGTATGACGCTCTTTAGACTAATTCGACGCCCAGGAACTCAGAAAACACATGAAAAATAGCCTAGGACCAGCAGCAGAGAAATAGCGATGAAAATCTGCAGTTTTTCGGCTGTAACTTTGCAGGTGTTGCTCGCAGCGTATCGGGACTGCGATTAATCGATTCCTCTCGCAAAATCACGTCGGAATAGTACCCTAAAGAATCAATTGCAGCACTTTTCAAAGTCGTCGAAATTTTCGTCAAAAATGCAAAGGGGTTAGCCTTGGATTTTTTTTGGCCGAAAAATCTTTTGTCTGGGAATCGATCCGTATGACGCTTTTTAGACTAATTCGACGCCCAGGAACTCAGAAAACACATGAAAAATAGCCTAGGACCAGCAGCAGAGAAATGACGATGAAAATCTGCAGTTTTTCGGTTGTAACTTTGCAGGTGTTGCTCGCAGCGTATCGGGACTGCGATTAATCGATTCCTCTCGCAAAATCACGTCGGAATAGTACCCTAACGAAATAATTGCAGCACTTTTCAAAGTCGTCGAAATTTTCGCCAAAAATGCAAAGGGGTTAGCCTTGGATTTTTTTTGGCCGAAAAATCTTTTGTCTGGGAATCGATCCGTATGACGCTTTATAGACTAATTCGACGCCCAGGAACTCAGAAAACACATGAAAAATAGCCTAGGACCAGCAGCAGAGAAATGGCGATGAAAATCTGCAGTTTTTCGGTTGTAACTTTGCAGGTGTTGCTCGCAGCGTATCGGGACTGCGATTAATCGATTCCTCTCGCAAAATCACGTCGGAATAGTACCCTAAAGAATCAATTGCAGCACTTTTCAAAGTCGTCGAAATTTTCGTCAAAAATGCAAAGGGGTTAGCCTTGGATTTTTTCTGGCCGAAAAATCTTTTGTCTGGGAATCGATCCGTATGACGCTCTTTAGACTAATTCGACGCCCAGGAACTCAGAAAACACATGGAAAATAGCCTAGGACCAGCAGCAGAGAAATAGCGATGAAAATCTGCAGTTTTTCGGCTGTAACTTTGCAGGTGTTGCTCGCAGCGTATCGGGACTGCGATTAATCGATTCCTCTCGCAAAATCACGTCGGAATAGTACCCTAAAGAATCAATTGCAGCACTTTTCGAAGTCGTCGAAATTTTCGTCAAAAATGCAAAGGGGTTAGCCTTGGATTTTTTTTGGCCGAAAAATGTTTTGTCTGGGAATCGATCCGTATGACGCTCCTTAGACTAATTCGACGCCCAGGAACTCAGAAAACACATGGAAAATAGCCTAGGACCAGCAGCAGAGAAATAGCGATGAAAATCTGCAGTTTTTCGGCTGTAACTTTGCAGGTGTTGCTCGCAGCGTATCGGGACTGCGATTAATCGATTCCTCTCGCAAAATCACGTCGGAATAGTCCCCTGAAGAATCAATTGCAGCACTTTTCAAAGTCGTCGAAATTTTCGTCAAAAATGCAAAGGGGTTAGCCTTGGATTTTTTTTGGCCGAAAAATCTTTTGTCTGGGAATCGATCCGTATGAAGCTTTTTAGACTAATTCAACGCCCAGAAACTCAGAAAACACATGAAAAATAGCCTAGGACCAGCAGCAGAGAAATGACGATGAAAATCTGCAGTTTTTCGGCTGTAACTTTGCAGGTGTTGCTCGCAGCGTATCGGGACTGCGATTAATCGATTCCTCTCGCAAAATCACGTCGGAATAGTACCCTGAAGAATCAATTGCAGCACTTTTCAAAGTCGTCGAAATTTTCGTCAAAAATGCAAAGGGGTTAGCCTTGGATTTTTTTTGGCCGAAAAATCTTTTGTCTGGGAATCGATCCGTATGACGCTTTTTAGACTAATTCGACGCCCAGGAACTCAGAAAACACATGAAAAATAGCCTAGGACCAGCAGCAGAGAAATGACGATGAAAATCTGCAGTTTTTCGGTTGTAACTTTGCAGGTGTTGCTCGCAGCGTATCGGGACTGCGATTAATCGATTCCTCTCGCAAAATCACGTCGGAATAGTACCCTAAAGAAATAATTGCAGCACTTTTCAAAGTCGTCGAAATTTTCGCCAAAAATGCAAAGGGGTTAGCCTTGGATTTTTTTTGGCCGAAAAATCTTTTGTCTGGGAATCGATCCGTATGACGCTTTTTAGACTAATTCGACGCCCAGGAACTCAGAAAACACATGAAAAATAGCCTAGGACCAGCAGCAGAGAAATGACGATGAAAATCTGCAGTTTTTCGGCTGTAACTTTGCAGGTGTTGCTCGCAGCGTGTCGGGACTGCGATTAATCGATTTCTCTCGCAAAATCACGTCGGAATAGTACCCTAAAGAAATGATTGCAGCACTTTTCAAAGTCGTCGAAATTTTCGCCAAAAATGCAAAGGGGTTAGCCTTGGATTTTTTTTGGCCGAAAAATCTTTTGTCTGGGATTCGATCCGTATGACGCTTTTTAGACTAATTCGACGCCCAGGAACTCAGAAAACACATGAAAAATAGCCTAGGACCAGCAGCAGAGAAATGACGATGAAAATCTGCAGTTTTTCGGCTGTAACTTTGCAGGTGTTGATCGCAGCGTATCGGGACTGCGATTAATCGATTCCTCTCGCAAAGTCACGTCGGAATAGTACCCTAAAGAATCAATTGCAGCACTTTGCAAAGTCGTCAAAATTTTCGTCAAAAATGCAAAGGGGTTAGCCTTGGATTTTTTTTGGCCGAAAAATCTTTTGTCTGGAAATCGATCCGTATGACGCTTTTTAGACTAATTCGACGCCCAGGAACTCAGAAAACACATGAAAAATAGCCTAGGACCAGCAGCAGAGAAATGACGATGAAAATCTGCAGTTTTTCGGCTGTAACTTTGCAGGTGTTGCTCGCAGCGTATCGGGACTGCGATTAATCGATTCCTCTCGCAAAATCACCTCGGAATAGTACCCTAAAGAATCAATTGCAGCACTTTTCAACGTCGTCGAAATTTTCGTCAAAAATGCAAAGGGGTTAGCCTTGGATTTTTTTTGGCCGAAAAATCTTTTGTCTGGGAATCGATCCGTATGACGCTTTTTAGACTAATTTGACGCCCAGGAACTCAGAAAACACATGAAAAATAGCCTAGGACCAGCAGCAGAGAAATGACGATGAAAATCTGCAGTTTTTTGGTTGTAACTTTGCAGGTGTTGCTCGCAGCGTATCGGGACTGCGATTAATCGATTCCTCTCGCAAAATCACGTCGGAATAGTACCCTAAAGAAATAATTGCAGCACTTTTCAAAGTCGTCGAAATTTTCGCCAAAAATGCAAAGGGGTTAGCCTTGGATTTTTTTTGGCCGAAAAATCTTTTGTCTGGGAATCGATCCGTATGACGCTTTTTAGACTAATTCGACGCCCAGGAACTCAGAAAACACATGAAAAATAGCCTAGGACCAGCAGCAGAGAAATGGCGATGAAAATCTGCAGTTTTTCGGCTGTAACTTTGCAGGTGTTGCTCGCAGCGTATCGGGACTGCGATTAATCGATTCCTCTCGCAAAATCACGTCGGAATAGTACCCTAAAGAATCAATTGCAGCACTTTTCAAAGTCGTCGAAATTTTCGTCAAAAATGCAAAGGGGTTAGCCTTGGATTTTTTTTGGCCGAAAAATCTTTTGTCTGGGAATCGATCCGTATGACGCTTTTTAGACTAATTCGACGCCCAGGAACTCAGAAAACACATGAAAAATAGCCTAGGACCAGCAGCAGAGAAATGACGATGAAAATCTGCAGTTTTTCGGCTGTAACTTTGCAGGTGTTGCTCGCAGCGTATCGGGACTGCAATTAATCGATTCCTCTCGCAAAATCACGTCGGAATAGTACCCTAAAGAATCAATTGCAGCACTTTTCAAAGTCGTCGAAATTTTCGTCAAAAATGCAAAGGGGTTAGCCTTGGATTTTTTTTGGCCGAAAAATCTTTTGTCTGGGAATCGATCCGTATGACGCTCTTTAGACTAATTCGACGCCCAGGAACTCAGAAAACACATGAAAAATAGCCTAGGACCAGCAGCAGAGAAATAGCGATGAAAATCTGCAGTTTTTCGGCTGTAACTTTGCAGGTGTTGCTCGCAGCGTATCGGGACTGCGATTAATCGATTCCTCTCGCAAAATCACGTCGGAATAGTACCCTAAAGAATCAATTGCAGCACTTTTCAAAGTCGTCGAAATTTTCGTCAAAAATGCAAAGGGGTTAGCCTTGGATTTTTTTTGGCCGAAAAATCTTTTGTCTGGGAATCGATCCGTATGACGCTTTTTAGACTAATTCGACGCCCAGGAACTCAGAAAACACATGAAAAATAGCCTAGGACCAGCAGCAGAGAAATGACGATGAAAATCTGCAGTTTTTTGGTTGTAACTTTGCAGGTGTTGCTCGCAGCGTATCGGGACTGCGATTAATCGATTTCTCTCGCAAAATCACGTCGGAATAGTACCCTAAAGAAATAATTGCAGCACTTTTCAAAGTCGTCGAAATTTTCGCCAAAAATGCAAAGGGGTTAGCCTTGGATTTTTTTTGGCCGAAAAATCTTTTGTCTGGGAATCGATCCGTATGACGCTTTTTAGACTAATTCGACGCCCAGGAACTCAGAAAACACATGAAAAATAGCCTAGGACCAGCAGCAGAGAAATGGCGATGAAAATCTGCAGTTTTTCGGCTGTAACTTTGCAGGTGTTGCTCGCAGCGTATCGGGACTGCGATTAATCGATTCCTCTCGCAAAATCACGTCGGAATAGTACCCTAAAGAATCAATTGCAGCACTTTTCAAAGTCGTCGAAATTTTCGTCAAAAATGCAAAGGGGTTAGCCTTGGATTTTTTTTGGCCGAAAAATCTTTTGTCTGGGAATCGATCCGTATGACGCTCTTTAGACTAATTCGACGCCCAGGAACTCAGAAAACACATGGAAAATAGCCTAGGACCAGCAGCAGAGAAATGGCGATGAAAATCTGCAGTTTTTCGGCTGTAACTTTGCAGGTGTTGCTCGCAGCGTATCGGGACTGCGATTAATCGATTCCTCTCGCAAAATCACGTCGGAATAGTACCCTAAAGAATCAATTGCAGCACTTTTCAAAGTCGTCGAAATTTTCGTCAAAAATGCAAAGGGGTTAGCCTTGGATTTTTTTTGGCCGAAAAATCTTTTGTCTGGGAATCGATCCGTATGACGCTCTTTAGACTAATTCGACGCCCAGGAACTCAGAAAACACATGGAAAATAGCCTAGGACCAGCAGCAGAGAAATAGCGATGAAAATCTGCAGTTTTTCGGCTGTAACTTTGCAGGTGTTGCTCGCAGCGTATCGGGACTGCGATTAATCGATTCCTCTCGCAAAATCACGTCGGAATAGTACCCTAAAGAATCAATTGCAGCACTTTTCAAAGTCGTCGAAATTTTCGTCAAAAATGCAAAGGGGTTAGCCTTGGATTTTTTTTGGCCGAAAAATCTTTTGTCTGGGAATCGATCCGTATGAAGCTTTTTAGACTAATTCGACGCCCAGAAACTCAGAAAACACATGAAAAATAGCCTAGGACCAGCAGCAGAGAAATGACGATGAAAATCTGCAGTTTTTCGGCTGTAACTTTGCAGGTGTTGCTCGCAGCGTATCGGGACTGCGATTAATCGATTCCTCTCGCAAAATCACGTCGGAATAGTACCCTGAAGAATCAATTGCAGCACTTTTCAAAGTCGTCGAAATTTTCGTCAAAAATGCAAAGGGGTTAGCCTTGGATTTTTTTTGGCCGAAAAATCTTTTGTCTGGGAATCGATCCGTATGACGCTTTTTAGACTAATTCGACGCCCAGGAACTCAGAAAACACATGAAAAATAGCCTAGGACCAGCAGCAGAGAAATGACGATGAAAATCTGCAGTTTTTCGGCTGTAACTTTGCAGGTGTTGCTCGCAGCGTATCGGGACTGCGATTAATCGATTCCTCTCGCAAAATCACGTCGGAATAGTACCCTAAAGAATCAATTGCAGCACTTTTCAAAGTCGTCGAAATTTTCGTCAAAAATGCAAAGGGGTTAGCCTTGGATTTTTTTTGGCCGAAAAATCTTTTGTCTGGGAATCGATCCGTATGACGCTTTTTAGACTAATTCGACGCCCAGGAACTCAGAAAACACATGAAAAATAGCCTAGGACCAGCAGCAGAGAAATGACGATGAAAATCTGCAGTTTTTCGGTTGTAACTTTGCAGGTGTTGCTCGCAGCGTATCGGGACTGCGATTAATCGATTCCTCTCGCAAAATCACGTCGGAATAGTACCCTAAAGAAATAATTGCAGCACTTTTCAAAGTCGTCGAAATTTTCGCCAAAAATGCAAAGGGGTTAGCCTTGGATTTTTTTTGGCCGAAAAATCTTTTGTCTGGGAATCGATCCGTATGACGCTTTTTAGACTAATTCGACGCCCAGGAACTCAGAAAACACATGAAAAATAGCCTAGGACCAGCAGCAGAGAAATGACGATGAAAATCTGCAGTTTTTCGGCTGTAACTTTGCAGGTGTTGCTCGCAGCGTATCGGGACTGCAATTAATCGATTCCTCTCGCAAAATCACGTCGGAATAGTACCCTAAAGAATCAATTGCAGCACTTTTCAAAGTCGTCGAAATTTTCGTCAAAAATGCAAAGGGGTTAGCCTTGGATTTTTTCTGGCCGAAAAATCTTTTGTCTGGGAATCGATCCGTATGACGCTCTTTAGACTAATTCGACGCCCAGGAACTCAGAAAACACATGGAAAATAGCCTAGGACCAGCAGCAGAGAAATAGCGATGAAAATCTGCAGTTTTTCGGCTCTCACTTTGCAGGTGTTGCTCGCAGCGTATCGGGACTGCGATTAATCGATTCCTCTCGCAAAATCACGTCGGAATAGTACCCTAAAGAATCAATTGCAGCACTTTTCAAAGTCGTCGAAATTTTCGTCAAAAATGCAAAGGGGTTAGCCTTGGATTTTTTTTGGCCGAAAAATCTTTTGTCTGGGAATCGATCCGTATGAAGCTTTTCAGACTAATTCAACGCCCAGAAACTCAGAAAACACATGAAAAATAGCCTAGGACCAGCAGCAGAGAAATGACGATGAAAATCTGCAGTTTTTCGGCTGTAACTTTGCAGGTGTTGCTCGCAGCGTATCGGGACTGCGATTAATCGATTCCTCTCGCAAAATCACGTCGGAATAGTACCCTGAAGAATCAATTGCAGCACTTTTCAAAGTCGTCGAAATTTTCGTCAAAAATGCAAAGGGGTTAGCCTTGGATTTTTTTTGGCCGAAAAATCTTTTGTCTGGGAATCGATCCGTATGACGCTTTTTAGACTAATTCGACGCCCAGGAACTCAGAAAACACATGAAAAATAGCCTAGGACCAGCAGCAGAGAAATGACGATGAAAATCTGCAGTTTTTCGGTTGTAACTTTGCAGGTGTTGCTCGCAGCGTATCGGGACTGCGATTAATCGATTCCTCTCGCAAAATCACGTCGGAATAGTACCCTAAAGAAATAATTGCAGCACTTTTCAAAGTCGTCGAAATTTTCGCCAAAAATGCAAAGGGGTTAGCCTTGGATTTTTTTTGGCCGAAAAATCTTTTGTCTGGGAATCGATCCGTATGACGCTTTTTAGACTAATTCGACGCCCAGGAACTCAGAAAACACATGAAAAATAGCCTAGGACCAGCAGCAGAGAAATGACGATGAAAATCTGCAGTTTTTCGGCTGTAACTTTGCAGGTGTTGCTCGCAGCGTATCGGGACTGCGATTAATCGATTCCTCTCGCAAAATCACGTCGGAATAGTACCCTGAAGAATCAATTGCAGCACTTTTCAAAGTCGTCGAAATTTTCGTCAAAAATGCAAAGGGGTTAGCCTTGGATTTTTTTTGGCCGAAAAATCTTTTGTCTGGAAATCGATCCGTATGACGCTTCTTAGACTAATTCGACGCCCACGAACTCAGAAAACACATGAAAAATAGACTAGGACCAGCAGCAGAGAAATGGCGATGAAAATCTGCAGTTTTTCGGCTGTAACTTTGCAGGTGTTGCTCGCAGCGTATCGGGACTGCGATTAATCGATTCCTCTCGCAAAATCACGTCGGAATAGTACCCTAAAGAATTAATTGCAGCACTTTTCAAAGTCGTCGAAATTTTCGCCAAAAATGCAAAGGGGTTAGCCTTGGATTTTTTTTGGCCGAAAAATCTTTTGTCTGGGAATCGATCCGTATGACGCTTTTTAGACTAATTCGACGCCCAGGAACTCAGAAAACACATGAAAAATAGCCTAGGACCAGCAGCAGAGAAATGGCGATGAAAATCTGCAGTTTTTCGGCTGTAACTTTGCAGGTGTTGCTCGCAGCGTATCGGGACTGCGATTAATCGATTCCTCTCGCAAAATCACGTCGGAATAGTACCCTAAAGAATCAATTGCAGCACTTTTCAAAGTCGTCAAAATTTTCGTTAAAAATGCAAAGGGGTTAGCCTTGGATTTTTTTTGGCCGAAAAATCTTTTGTCTGGGAATCGATCCGTATGACGCTTTTTAGACTAATTCGACGCCCAGGAACTCAGAAAACACATGAAAAATAGCCTAGGACCAGCAGCAGAGAAATGGCGATGAAAATCCGCAGTTTTTCGGCTGTAACTTTGCAGGTGTTGCTCGCAGCGTATCGGGACTGCGATTAATCGATTCCTCTCGCAAAATCACGTCGGAATAGTACCCTAAAGAATTAATTGCAGCACTTTTCAAAGTCGTCGAAATTTTCGCCAAAAATGCAAAGGGGTTAGCCTTGGATTTTTTTTGGCCGAAAAATCTTTTGTCTGGGAATCGATCCGTATGACGCTTTTTAGACTAATTCGACGCCTAGGAACTCAGAAAACACATGAAAAATAGCCTAGGACCAGCAGCAGAGAAATGGCGATGAAAATCTGCAGTTTTTTCGGCTGTAACTTTGCAGGTGTTGCTCGCAGCGTATCGGGACTGCGATTAATCGATTCCTCTCGCAAAATCACGTCGGAATAGTACCCTAAAGAATCAATTGCAGCACTTCTCAAAGTCGTCGAAATTTTCGTCAAAAATGCAAAGGGGTTAGCCTTGGATTTTTTTTGGCCGAAAAATCTTTTGTCTGGGAATCGATCCGTATGACGCTTTTTAGACTAATTCGACGCCCAGGAACTCAGAAAACACATGAAAAATAGACTAGGACCAGCAGCAGAGAAATGGCGATGAAAATCTGCAGTTTTTCGGCTGTAACTTTGCAGGTGTTGCTCGCAGCGTATCGGGACTGCGATTAATCGATTCCTCTCGCAAAATCACGTCGGAATAGCACCCTAAAGAATGAATTGCAGCACTTTTCAAAGTCGTCGAAATTTTCGCCAAAAATGCAAAGGGGTTAGCCTTGGATTTTTTTTGGCCGAAAAATCTTTTGTCTGGGAATCGATCCGTATGACGCTTTTTAGACTAATTCGACGCCTAGGAACTCAGAAAACACATGAAAAATAGCCTAGGACCAGCAGCAGAGAAATGGCGATGAAAATCTGCAGTTTTTCGGCTGTAACTTTGCAGGTGTTGCTCGCAGCGTATCGGGACTGCGATGAATCGATTCCTCTCGCAAAATCACGTCGGAATAGTACCCTAAAGAATCAATTGCAGCACTTTTCAAAGTCGTCAAAATTTTCGTCAAAAATGCAAAGGGGTTAGCCTTGGATTTTTTTTGGCCGAAAAATCTTTTGTCTGGGAATCGATCCGTATGACGCTTTTTGGACTAATTCGACGCCCAGGAACTCAGAAAACACATGAAAAATAGCCTAGGACCAGCAGCAGAGAAATGACGATGAAAATCTGCAGTTTTTCGGCTGTAACTTTGCAGGTGTTGCTCGCAGCGTATCGGGACTGCAATTAATCGATTCCTTTCGCAAAATCACGTCGGAATAGTACCCTAAAGAATCAATTGCAGCACGTTTCAAAGTCGTCGAAATTTTCGTCAAAAATGCAAAGGGGTTAGCCTTGGATTTTTTTTGGCCGAAAAATCTTTTGTCTGGAAATCGATCCGTATGACGCTTCTTAGACTAATTCGACGCCCACGAACTCAGAAAACACATGAAAAATAGACTAGGACCAGCAGCAGAGAAATGGCGATGAAAATCTGCAGTTTTTCGGCTGTAACTTTGCAGGTGTTGCTCGCAGCGTATCGGGACGGCGATTAATCGATTCCTCTCCCAAAATCACGTCGAAATAGTACCCTAAAGAATCAATTGCAGCACTTTTCAAAGTCGTCGAAATTTTCGTCAAAAATGCAAAGGGGTTAGCCTTGGATTTTTTTTGGCCGAAAAATCTTTTGTCTGGGAATCGATCCGTATGACGCTTTTTAGACTAATTCGACGCCCAGGAACTCAGAAAACACATGAAAAATAGCCTAGGACCAGCAGCAGAGAAATGGCGATGAAAATCCGCAGTTTTTCGGCTGTAACTTTGCAGGTGTTGCTCGCAGCGTATCGGGACTGCGATTAATCGATTCCTCTCGCAAAATCACGTCGGAATAGTACCCTAAAGAATTAATTGCAGCACTTTTCAAAGTCGTCGAAATTTTCGCCAAAAATGCAAAGGGGTTAGCCTTGGATTTTTTTTGGCCGAAAAATCTTTTGTCTGGGAATCGATCCGTATGACGCTTTTTAGACTAATTCGACGCCTAGGAACTCAGAAAACACATGAAAAATAGCCTAGGACCAGCAGCAGAGAAATGGCGATGAAAATCTGCAGTTTTTTCGGCTGTAACTTTGCAGGTGTTGCTCGCAGCGTATCGGGACTGCGATTAATCGATTCCTCTCGCAAAATCACGTCGGAATAGTACCCTAAAGAATCAATTGCAGCACTTCTCAAAGTCGTCGAAATTTTCGTCAAAAATGCAAAGGGGTTAGCCTTGGATTTTCTTTGGCCGAAAAATCTTTTGTCTGGGAATCGATCCGTATGACGCTTTTTAGACTAATTCGACGCCCAGGAACTCAGAAAACACATGAAAAATAGACTAGGACCAGCAGCAGAGAAATGGCGATGAAAATCTGCAGTTTTTCGGCTGTAACTTTGCAGGTGTTGCTCGCAGCGTATCGGGACTGCGATTAATCGATTCCTCTCGCAAAATCACGTCGGAATAGTACCCTAAAGAATTAATTGCAGCACTTTTCAAAGTCGTCGAAATTTTCGCCAAAAATGCAAAGGGGTTAGCCTTGGATTTTTTTTGGCCGAAAAATCTTTTGTCTGGGAATCGATCCGTATGACGCTTTTTAGACTAATTCGACGCCTAGGAACTCAGAAAACACATGAAAAATAGCCTAGGACCAGCAGCAGAGAAATGGCGATGAAAATCTGCAGTTTTTTCGGCTGTAACTTTGCAGGTGTTGCTCGCAGCGTATCGGGACTGCGATTAATCGATTCCTCTCGCAAAATCACGTCGGAATAGTACCCTAAAGAATCAATTGCAGCACTTCTCAAAGTCGTCGAAATTTTCGTCAAAAATGCAAAGGGGTTAGCCTTGGATTTTCTTTGGCCGAAAAATCTTTTGTCTGGGAATCGATCCGTATGACGCTTTTTAGACTAATTCGACGCCCAGGAACTCAGAAAACACATGAAAAATAGACTAGGACCAGCAGCAGAGAAATGGCGATGAAAATCTGCAGTTTTTCGGCTGTAACTTTGCAGGTGTTGCTCGCAGCGTATCGGGACTGCGATTAATCGATTCCTCTCGCAAAATCACGTCGGAATAGCACCCTAAAGAATTAATTGCAGCACTTTTCAAAGTCGTCGAAATTTTCGCCAAAAATGCAAAGGGGTTAGCCTTGGATTTTTTTTGGCCGAAAAATCTTTTGTCTGGGAATCGATCCGTATGACGCTTTTTAGACTAATTCGACGCCTAGGAACTCAGAAAACACATGAAAAATAGCCTAGGACCAGCAGCAGAGAAATGGCGATGAAAATCTGCAGTTTTTCGGCTGTAACTTTGCAGGTGTTGCTCGCAGCGTATCGGGACTGCGATTAATCGATTCCTCTCGCAAAATCACGTCGGAATAGTACCCTAAAGAATCAATTGCAGCACTTTTCAAAGTCGTCAAAATTTTCGTCAAAAATGCAAAGGGGTTAGCCTTGGATTTTTTTTGGCCGAAAAATCTTTTGTCTGGGAATCGATCCGTATGACGCTTTTTGGACTAATTCGACGCCCAGGAACTCAGAAAACACATGAAAAATAGCCTAGGACCAGCAGCAGAGAAATGACGATGAAAATCTGCAGTTTTTCGGCTGTAACTTTGCAGGTGTTGCTCGCAGCGTATCGGGACTGCAATTAATCGATTCCTCTCGCAAAATCACGTCGGAATAGTACCCTAAAGAATCAATTGCAGCACGTTTCAAAGTCGTCGAAATTTTCGTCAAAAATGCAAAGGGGTTAGCCTTGGATTTTTTTTGGCCGAAAAATCTTTTGTCTGGGAATCGATCCGTATGACGCTTTTTAGACTAATTCGACGCCCAGGAACTCAGAAAACACATGAAAAATAGCCTAGGACCAGCAGCAGAGAAATGGCGATGAAAATCTGCAGTTTTTCGGCTGTAACTTTGCAGGTGTTGCTCGCAGCGTATCGGGACTGCGATTAATCGATTCCTCTCGCAAAATCACGTCGGAATAGTACCCTAAAGAATCAATTGCAGCACTTTTCAAAGTCGTCGAAATTTTCGTCAAAAATGCAAAGGGGTTAGCCTTGGATTTTTTTTGGCCGAAAAATCTTTTGTCTGGAAATCGATCCGTATGACGCTTTTTAGACTAATTCGACGCCCACGAACTCAGAAAACACATGAAAAATAGACTAGGACCAGCAGCAGAGAAATGGCGATGAAAATCTGCAGTTTTTCGGCTGTAACTTTGCAGGTGTTGCTCGCAGCGTATCGGGACTGCGATTAATCGATTCCTCTCGCAAAATCACGTCGAAATAGTACCCTAAAGAATCAATTGCAGCACTTTTCAAAGTCGTCGAAATTTTCGTCAAAAATGCAAAGGGGTTAGCCTTGGATTTTTTTTATTCGAAAAATCTTTTGTCTGGGAATCGATCCGTATGACGCTTTTTAGACTAATTCGACGCCCACGAACTCAGAAAACACATGAAAAATAGCCTAGGACCAGCAGCAGAGAAATGGCGATGAAAATCTGCAGTTTTTCGGCTGTAACTTTGCAGGTGTTGCTCGCAGCGTATCGGGACTGCGATTAATCGATTCCTCTCGCAAAATCACGTCGGAATAGTACCCTAAAGAATTAATTGCAGCACTTTTCAAAGTCGTCGAAATTTTCGCCAAAAATGCAAAGGGGTTAGCCTTGGATTTTTTTTGGCCGAAAAATCTTTTGTCTGGGAATCGATCCGTATGACGCTTTTTAGACTAATTCGACGCCCAGGAACTCAGAAAACACATGAAAAATAGCCTAGGACCAGCAGCAGAGAAATGGCGATGAAAATCTGCAGTTTTTCGGCTGTAACTTTGCAGGTGTTGCTCGCAGCGTATCGGGACTGCGATTAATCGATTCCTCTCGCAAAATCACGTCGGAATAGTACCCTAAAGAATCAATTGCAGCACTTTTCAAAGTCGTCAAAATTTTCGTAAAAAATGCAAAGGGGTTAGCCTTGGATTTTTTTTGGCCGAAAAATCTTTTGTCTGGGAATCGATCCGTATGACGCTTTTTAGACTAATTCGACGCCCAGGAACTCAGAAAACACATGAAAAATAGCCTAGGACCAGCAGCAGAGAAATGGCGATAAAAATCCGCAGTTTTTCGGCTGTAACTTTGCAGGTGTTGCTCGCAGCGTATCGGGACTGCGATTAATCGATTCCTCTCGCAAAATCACGTCGGAATAGTACCCTAAAGAATTAATTGCAGCACTTTTCAAAGTCGTCGAAATTTTCGCCAAAAATGCAAAGGGGTTAGCCTTGGATTTTTTTTGGCCGAAAAATCTTTTGTCTGGGAATCGATCCGTATGACGCTTTTTAGACTAATTCGACGCCTAGGAACTCAGAAAACACATGAAAAATAGCCTAGGACCAGCAGCAGAGAAATGGCGATGAAAATCTGCAGTTTTTTCGGCTGTAACTTTGCAGGTGTTGCTCGCAGCGTATCGGGACTGCGATTAATCGATTCCTCTCGCAAAATCACGTCGGAATAGTACCCTAAAGAATCAATTGCAGCACTTCTCAAAGTCGTCGAAATTTTCGTCAAAAATGCAAAGGGGTTAGCCTTGGATTTTTTTTGGCCGAAAAATCTTTTGTCTGGGAATCGATCCGTATGACGCTTTTTAGACTAATTCGACGCCCAGGAACTCAGAAAACACATGAAAAATAGCCTAGGACCAGCAGCAGAGAAATGGCGATGAAAATCCGCAGTTTTTCGGCTGTAACTTTGCAGGTGTTGCTCGCAGCGTATCGGGACTGCGATTAATCGATTCCTCTCGCAAAATCACGTCGGAATAGTACCCTAAAGAATTAATTGCAGCACTTTTCAAAGTCGTCGAAATTTTCGCCAAAAATGCAAAGGGGTTAGCCTTGGATTTTTTTTGGCCGAAAAATCTTTTGTCTGGGAATCGATCCGTATGACGCTTTTTAGACTAATTCGACGCCTAGGAACTCAGAAAACACATGAAAAATAGCCTAGGACCAGCAGCAGAGAAATGGCGATGAAAATCTGCAGTTTTTTCGGCTGTAACTTTGCAGGTGTTGCTCGCAGCGTATCGGGACTGCGATTAATCGATTCCTCTCGCAAAATCACGTCGGAATAGTACCCTAAAGAATCAATTGCAGCACTTCTCAAAGTCGTCGAAATTTTCGTCAAAAATGCAAAGGGGTTAGCCTTGGATTTTTTTTGGCCGAAAAATCTTTTGTCTGGGAATCGATCCGTATGACGCTTTTTAGACTAATTCGACGCCCAGGAACTCAGAAAACACATGAAAAATAGACTAGGACCAGCAGCAGAGAAATGGCGATGAAAATCTGCAGTTTTTCGGCTGTAACTTTGCAGGCGTTGCTCGCAGCGTATCGGGACTGCGATTAATCGATTCCTCTCGCAAAATCACGTCGGAATAGCACCCTAAAGAATTAATTGCAGCACTTTTCAAAGTCGTCGAAATTTTCGCCAAAAATGCAAAGGGGTTAGCCTTGGATTTTTTTTGGCCGAAAAATCTTTTGTCTGGGAATCGATCCGTATGACGCTTTTTAGACTAATTCGACGCCTAGGAACTCAGAAAACACATGAAAAATAGCCTAGGACCAGCAGCAGAGAAATGGCGATGAAAATCTGCAGTTTTTCGGCTGTAACTTTGCAGGTGTTGCTCGCAGCGTATCGGGACTGCGATTAATCGATTCCTCTCTCAAAATCACGTCGGAAGAGTACCCTAAAGAATCAATTGCAGCACTTTTCAAAGTCGTCAAAATTTTCGTCAAAAATGCAAAGGGGTTAGCCTTGGATTTTTTTTGGCCGAAAAATCTTTTGTCTGGGAATCGATCCGTATGACGCTTTTTAGACTAATTCGACGCCCAGGAACTCAGAAAACACATGAAAAATAGCCTAGGACCAGCAGCAGAGAAATGGCGATGAAAATCTGCAGTTCTTCGGCTGTAACTTTGCAGGTGTTGCTCGCAGCGTATCGGGACTGCGATTAATCGATTCCTCTCGCAAAATCACGTCGGAATAGTACCCTAAAGAATCAATTGCAGCACTTTTCAAAGTCGTCGAAATTTTCGTCAAAAATGCAAAGGGGTTAGCCTTGGATTTTTTTTGGCCGAAAAATCTTTTGTCTGGGAATCGATCCGTATGACGCTTTTTAGACTAATTCGACGCCCAGGAACTCAGAAAACACATGAAAAATAGCCTAGGACCAGCAGCAGAGAAATGGCGATGAAAATCTGCAGTTTTTCGGCTGTAACTTTGCAGGTGTTGCTCGCAGCGTATCGGGACTGCGATTAATCGATTCCTCTCGCAAAATCACGTCGGAATAGTACCCTAAAGAATCAATTGCAGCACTTTTCAAAGTCGTCGAAATTTTCGTCAAAAATGCAAAGGGGTTAGCCTTGGATTTTTTTTGCCCGAAAAATCTCTTGTCTGGGAATCAATTTGTTTAACGCTTCTGACACTCTCTGGACGCCCAGGAACTCAGAAAACACGCGACGTAGAGAACCAAATGCCAATCTCTTCCAGCGTCACGCGTTCAGAACATACTGATGTCGCACTGAATACCACCTCTCCATTACCGAGTACACATAATTACCACCGAACGAGGTTCTCTATGACCGACAGAATATGAATTGCATTTGAAGGAACTGGCAATATTCATGGACGAATGCTAAGATTACACTAGCAATACATGTATTGTCCAATCATACATATTTATTAAATCGTCACAGCTTGTATGTCTATACAATATAATACAATCAAATGAATAATTGAAAAACATAGCATCATGTTGAACATAGGCTCAAATATACAGATTTACATCACAGAGAACTGATAAAGAATTAGAATTTGCACACAAAAATAGCATTTTCCGCACCACACTGCTTCTCGCTACGGGATGTGTCCTTTTACACAAATAAATAGTATCCGAAAATCAATTAATTAATTGTATAATGCAGGAGATCTTCAGTTTTTTTATGTGAGTTTTGGAACTTTTGTATCAATCATCACTCTGCCATTTCTTCACTGCAACTTTTGATCTGCTGTTGGCAGTGACTTCAGACTACACACAGTCGTTTCCTCTCGCAAAATATACTACTTTGACGTAGCGTCAGAGTGAATTCATCCTGGCATCTTCCGTAATAGGCAGAAGATGGACTGAAAAAACACAGCGTGGTTAACCTTCCATATTTTTTCCTTCCATCGAAAGACATTTCGTATCAGAATTGATATAAATGACTTCAATTGGATTACTTGGTTACTAACTTACTTTTTGTCCGGCAACTTGCGCAAGATTGTTTCAAATCCATATGAAAATCTTGAATATAAAAAAGGATCCTAACTGCTTAAGTGAGACCACAACGACTACCATGGGAATTGGATGAGATCCGTACCTATTAGAAGCGGTGAAACGATGTACGAAATACCGGCTCCACTTTTCCAATGGTAGATGTTTTTATTTGTCGATGCATCATCATGCCAAAGTGTGCGAACTCCTGACAGCTGCAACGGACCTCAAAAAAAATTCGATGATTCCTCGATGAACCAAAGACATCCGTTTCTCAACCTGTAACAACGTCAGCAATATTATTTATGCTTTCCTATCCTGATAGATGGAGGAGGGACCAGGAGTTGAATTTGGCAAGCCTTACTTCTCATGGCTGGCCACTCTCCTCCAGTTTTCCCTGAGCTTTTAACGACGCGCACGGTCACCTCGCACACTATCCTCCCGTCTGGTCCATGGAGCAGCATGCGAAATCAGGCTGTATCGACAGCAGTGCATATCAAGTGAGCGGGCAGCTTCGTCTGTCGCTCAATCTCCTATCGCCCTTTGTTCCTTCGGTAGGACTTTGGAGACCTGAGAGACCGGCGAGATTGAGTTGCTGATTCGCGTAGTAAGAAGGTCCTCGTTTTTGGCTCCCCTGCAGTCTGGCGGCGTTGAAATTCCGAGGCGAAGATCGACGTGCCCTGATACGCGTCTTATCCATCTTCTGCCCAGCCCTGTAGCGCCTTTCAAATCCACGGAGCTTCTGTTGCGGCAAAAAAAAAATATCAATCATTGCGTTATGCTCGAAGTTTGCGAAATTCGCGAACACTCCAAGCGTTTAGTTTCACCCTTATTGTCAGACCTATTCGATTCATGACCACTTAAAGTGTGAAATGTCGCGTGCGGTGGCGTTGACTGTTGCTTTTCAATTGCAACTTATGAATTATCACCCTCGTTCAACGTGCACCGGGGTAAAATGAAAAGAATAATAAATCCTCGAGGTGGACTAAAAGCGAAATTAATGCCAGCCTGTCCCGGGTTGATTAGAACTTAATGGAGAAATCTAATTTCGCGGGCCATTGCACCTGCCGGCTCCTGCACAAGCCGTTATTGACAACCATTTGTCCCGAGACGAAACAAAATGGTGGAGTTTTTGCAGCAAAAATAAATAAAAGGATCATTCGGCGATCCGGTTTAGTTGTTCATAGTAGCTTCATGAATGCGGCCTCGACCGACCGGCTGGAGGCGGACTTCTGAGGGGTAGGTGGATTATAAATTGGCTACTTTATGTCGCGGTTATTGGAGAGCCAAATTGCAATCAACTCTCATTTATTTTCTCCCCCCCCCCCCCCCCCCCCCTCGCTGCTCCTCGACCCGCAGCTGCGCTTTGCTTTTGCTTTTGCCAAATCGCCCCGATTCGCATGCTCTTGACTCTTCATTTATTACAACCCTTGGTTTGCTCTTTTAGTCGATATACTTTCACGATTAATGCCCCGAAGACAATATTTTTGCTATTCTCAACGTTTTACAGATATATTTTTTTACTCTTTTACGCTTTACATATTTATTTACGCATTTATTCTAATTACTCTTTATCCAGAGGATTTTTCTTTATTTCCATTTTTTCCGATAATCTCGATCGTAACTGCAGTGATTTTTTTTTTCTTGGTCGATTAAAATTGATATTCTAACGCGAATCGGAATACAAAATACGAGCCTTTCAACGCCTTGGTAAAAAGCCCGTAGATCAACCACCTGCATTCCTGCATTATTGAGCATCCTCTACTTCCAGTTCAACCCTCCGAAGTGATCTGTAAATACGACGTGGTTCATCCTTGCGGTACTGAGTTTAAAATTTAACCGGATCATTTTTCAACTCTCATTTAGCTTTCACACCTCTTGCACCGCGAACTTCCGGCGAACAAAGTGAAGAACCCGAGTTTGATTCATTGGCAAAGAGTATGATGGAAATTTACAATCAATAAAACATGGAATGTCAAATTTGCGATGAACTTAAGTCAATCGACTCAATATTATAAAAAAAATCAATTTACTCGCGAAAAGAATTTCGCTTTCAATTCAACATAAAGAGTGAGAAATTATCAAGTACTTTCATCCTCATTTTTAATCTCAAGTTAGTAAATAGCAAAATTCAGAAAAATGTCAGAAGTTTGTTATAAAAAAAAAGAAATTTAGAATCTTGAAACACTTCGTCATAATTTATGGAGTATAAATAAAAAAAAAAATATATATACATATATATAGTAAAAGCGCACCTGTTAGATCCAAGAATCGTATATGTGTCGATATAGCGGATGACCCGAAAGTCCCCCTCGTTGAAATTTCGATTCAACTAACGATCGTCGTGAAGAAGTCGATTTGTTCCCGAAACGCCCATGCATGCGTGTTCCTCCACGCCCAGGTGATTTGCGATGATTGACGTAAGCTGCGTGCTCGCGGATATCCTCTGCATCTTAGAGTTCCACCTTTCCCCAGAGAGAATATCACGTTTCTAGGGAGAAACGGTTGGCTGGGAGAAAGGGGATGAGGGCTGACCGGTAAGGGAGTCCATTGACAAATTTGCCGCAGTGAAAATGCGGCAAAAGGAAGAAATACGAAGAGAAAAAAAAATCGAAGCAGGATGGGAAAATGAAGTACAAAAAAAGTAGAAAAAAAAAAAAAAAAAAAAAACGTGGAGGCGGAAAACCTGCTTGGTATGCATCCCTTGACGGGTCCATCAGGCGCGTTGAGATCCGCCCAGCAGCATCCAGCTATCTCGGTGGTTCCCGAACCACGTGGGGTTACCTCGCCGAATGACGCGGCCGACACTCGCCTGTGTAGCGAGGCGACCAGCTATGCATGCCTCGAATATTTACAGGGAAAAGTTTTAATGATGTCACTTCATTCCGGCCTGATATACAGCTATACACGACGGGACAAAGAGCGGGGTTCTCCTCTTCTCCGTGTCGCCGCGCCCTCGTACATCCCTTTTTCCGTTCTCGTTTCTTTCTTTTTTTTTCTTTTTTTTTTGTGTTTTTTTCCCCTACTTTTCAACGCTCTCATTTCGTTTTACCTGCGAATTCGTAACGCGTGAGGTGTCGTCAATTGAGGACTCGAGTGTGTTGTTTAAAAAGCTTTAGTAATTTAAGGTGGTGGTTTAAGTGTTTTTACAACTTTTCTTTTTTTTCTTCTCTCTCTTTTGTCGCGTTTTTTCACCGTCACAGTTTTTTCTCTACTCGCACGGTTTAACGCTCTTCAGAACTGACGTACTCTGGAACCAGTGCCTGTACAGTCAATAAATTTAACAAATCGGCAAACACAGAAATGTTCTTTGTGGGATGAGAATTTTTTTTTTCACAGCATAATTTATGACATTCTTCCTTTGCTTAAGAGGGATCAAATCCTTTTTTAACGTAAATGGGGAGATGAGCTACGAAAAATAATAGCAAAACTAGTCCTGGTGATTTGTTTTACCTGGCCGCCACAAGTAGGGGAGACTGGGCCAAAGTGGGCACTTTAAAATTCTTGATATATAAAAATGTTTGGGGCAAAGTGGGCCCCTAAAATTTTTCAAATAACAAGAGATAAAATAAATCAACCACCCGAACTTTTTATTAAATATGAATTATTCTGAAATTATAATTAATCTAAACATTTTATTCTGATTTTCGCTATTACTTTCTTAAAGGGCCCACTTTGCCCCACCCTTCACTAATATCGAACAATCTTCACAGCGAGTGGCTCGCCGAAGATTAGTCCGTTGATCCGAAGTGCTCGTTGAGAACAACCGAGAGTATATCACGCTTTGCGACGAGACCGTAACATTCATCTACCTGAAACGTTCCCGTAAAACGAATATTGACATAGGATTCGCACTGTACGGTGTTCGTAAACGCGTTCACGTAAGCAATCAGCGGGAATGTTACTGACTCGTAACGTGGTTGATGAGAAATAAAGACAAACTTGGGGGTGGAATACTTGTTTCCCTTCGCAAGATAAAAAAAAAAGAAAAGTAAATAACGGTTATTAATATGTTTGGTAAATTTTGGCGATTACTTTGACGTTTTTTCTCTCTGGTTTTTGTCGCTCGAAGAGAGACAGTTGGCAAGTGCATCGAAACTGTCCTGCGTGGTTATCAGAAACGTGTACACAGTTGGACAGAAAAAAGTACGCTCATGGACACATTGCTCGTCTGTATTATATACATACCGTACATGGTGTACGTGGCTGCAGGCTCTTCTTCCACCATAAACATAAACCCCGTGGTGTATATAAATGTCCGGAAAATTGAATCGCGATAGGTAAGTATACACGTGTGCGTATAAGGGATAAGAGAGGTAAAAACCAAAAGAGTGAAGCAGAAGAAGAAGAAGACGGTGCGAAATAAAAACGGAAAGCTATGAGAGGGGTGACCGTAAAATGAAAGGAAATATGATTTATTTGTATAGAAATGAAAATCGTAAAATTTTGTCACTCCCTATACGTGTACGGTGTGTACGCCGCACGGGTACGTGGAATTTTGTGAAACGTGCGAGAGATGAATTCGCGCAACGGTAAGTAAGTTCGTAAAAATGAAAATATCAGTATCGCAAAAGTGCGGACCGTAAAGCGGAGGGGTGGCCATAATTCGTATTTACATGTCTCGGTGGAAGCTCACCGATCGTAAAAGCGCGAAACCGAGGACGGGGAGGAGATCGGATAGCCCCTGGTCACCGGGGTGGCTTTCATCATCTCAGAACCGGAAGAACCCCGAAGGCCAATTCTCGCCGGAGCCACGAAGCGCCCTTCGCTTATCCTTTGAAATACTATCGCATTTCGACGCAAAGTGCAGGCCATCTAGCGCGGACGAATACGTAAATATAAGGTTTATCGTTAGAGACGAAACCCTCCGAAAGAGCTCTCAGAATGACCCATGTGACGTCTTGAGGGTGTCGAAAGTAATTTTGGTAATTTTTTGAGAGAACACTTGAACGAGTGTAACTCTCTCCGTCAAGTAGTGTGAAATTCGACCCTTAACATCCTGAACCACTTACGACGACTACGCATGGAATTCGAACGTATTTTGCAAAGCGATGTCCAGCGTGGGTTTTCCCCCGGGAGTTTGCGAGGTGAAAAGTACGCGTGTGAATTTGAGGGATGCTGGGGAAATAAAACATTCAGTCGCTGGTGCGCCATCGCGTTGCGGACCTTGGATATGGCCGGGCGAAATGGTCGCGAAATTTGGCGCATACCTGCCGGTGGATAAAGTGCGGCAATGACACGCATGCCGGGCTCGATGGGGGGCGGAAAATGGTAAGTACACGGGGTTCGATACCTTCCTTTGAAAAGTACCGCCACCCCATGAATGCTTCATCGTCCAACATCGCTCTTTCGTTTTCGAGCTTGACCCGGTCGTTGCTTCTGAATAATTTAACCGCACCGTCGGGACGAGGCTTCCCACAATTCCGCGTCCCGTCCGGCCGATTATTATTTGATCACATTTTATTCTCCTCTTTATTTACTCCCTCGGACTTTCCGATAAAACAGACGTACTTTCGTTGTTGCTTCTCTCGTTCGTCGGGAGGAAGAAATGGGCCAGGAATCATCGTACGGGGTCGATAAATTCCGCCATCTCGGTTCTTCGATTACCGTAAAATCGTGAGCTGCTGTTCTCTGCCTCTCCGTAGCTCCGGAGAGCCGACCTCAAACCCCCAAACGCTCAAATTTAACAGACGTTTCGAATTGGGGGAAAATTCGAGTGATTCGAACGAGAGTTTAGTCCGGGTTTCTAGTGGTCCAAAGCCCTCCTTCTTTCCAGTCCCGCCGATGGTTCGTCGATTCCATTCTTCCTCCCCTCAACATTTTCAACAGTACCGTTAAATTGGAAATTAACTACCATTCTTCCGAAAATTGTGAAAGGAATTGATTCGGCGTTGCGTTGTATAAAGACTCAATCGCTTTACTGTATTGTAAAAAAACGCCGTTCGTTCAGACCAATTCAGTAACAGTTTGCAACTGCTGACTATCCGTAAACCGGAACCAGTTTCCCCGATTCTCTAACTCTAAATAGGTAGTGGTGAAAAACAATTAATCTCGTAATGCGATTCGACGAGACCGAATAGTGGAAACTGCGAATCCTTGGAGTTTGCGACCAATAAGAATTTGGCGAAGACTTGACCATCCGGAACGGAAGTTCTTCTTCCCTGAAAAAAGATCAAAGTAGCTTTGCACGTACCTAGGGTAGAACGTTGAATTTCACCATTTTCGGAAATGGTCACCATAACCAAGCTGGCAATTATAAAATCTTTTTATATTCCGCAAGAGCGTAGCTATCTTGGAGAATCCGGCTTCCACCTGCATGGCGGGTATTACCACCCCCGAAGTCTCGGGGAATGAATGTCTGTCGCATACCCCGACGCATACATACGATGCATTACGGGGTTCTCGACTCACCTCCACGGGGCCGTTTATGCTCGTGGTAATAGTAGCAATGCCGGTAATGCCCTGCATATTACACGCTGGAAATTGCTCGGGTTTGCTGGAACAGATTTTTCGCGCTAAATTTCAAGGCGGCTGGCTATGGAGAAGTGAGAGGCTTCGAAGCTGCTCGGCGGTAGCTGGGCTGCCTACAAATGTGTTCTTTGCTAATTTCCCGAACGAACCCTTTCCCCATATTTTACTCCCCCCCCCCTCACTCTGTTCCCCCCTTATAGAAGCACCTGTTAAAAAGCTTCAACGGTTTTATTGTAGTGTATACATATATCTGACAATGTTATATGGGTGATTCTCCGAGAGTGAAATATCCGACGGTACGTCCTTCTATTATTCGAGACTCAGGCGTTGGCGTAACCCAGCTTAGTGGTTTTTCATTTGTTTTTTCTTTTTCATTTTATGCCAGTGGGAAAAAGAAGAGAACCAGAAGAAGATATAAATGGCAAAGAATCCGCGGCTAATGGGCCGTGTAATTTTCAACCGTGAGGCCAGGTCGCCACCCCTGGAAATGTTATATCGTATCTGTTTACCCTATTTATAATGCCGCTTCGCTTATTATATCCATTCGTCTTGCACGCTACGTGATCCAATTCAGTTAGATACCTACTGTATAAAATCTGACAGCATATTATTTCCTTTGTACCGTTAGACGTTCAGGTGTTATTGGAAAATAAAATGTACAATGATTTTAAAGTGTTGATATCCAAGCTAGTATTAGCATTCATCGATCCCATGAGCTTGAAAATGTCAATCTAGTAGCTCATTGTGATTGGCAAGGAGAGAAAAAAAAATTCACCTTTTCGTCAGCGAGGTAAAATCAACAGCAAAGATGTCATTCGTATAATTGAAGGATCACAATGAGGACGGTTTGAAGAGGGGATTCAGTCGAGGGTACAGAGGCTGATTGAAACGTCTAATGAATGCGGTCCGCGTATCGGTGGGTGGTGTATGAGGATATTTGGTCCTTGGGTATTGTTGAGAAGCGATAGCCGGTCGTTTAGACGAAGAATGAAATCGATTGAAGATGTCCTGCAGGGTTGGATTCGGGAGTAAGAAAAGGGGGAGTCTCTGAGTCTCCGAGGACTAACAATCGTAGTTAACGACCGTTGAAGAGGTCTTCTAGAGGTCTGCACGTCTGCACTCGAAGAAAACCCCTTAAAGTCTATTCCTGGGCGTCAGGAGATGTCACGACGACGGTTTTGCGACAGTCTCTGATCGGGGAATCCAACCGAGTGTATTCGTCCTGACTGGGGTGTAAGAGCCCCGATCGTAAAACAGCGCAGCAACCTGCGCTTCTACTTCGAATCTGCGTGGATCAGTTCGAACTTGGTTTGATCGTCCTACAAAAACAAAAAAGAATCCTTATCGCTCGGAAACTCCGCGAGAGCAAGCCGTACACGTTATTATATGTAAATACTAATTGAGTAATGCATTCATCGTGATTAAATTCTATTAGCGCACTGCGACGAGGATCACACAACGCATTAAACAGATGCCTAGAAACCCTTTGTCGCCGTGCAGCGTAAGGACATTCCGAAGTGGATGGGGAGCGAAACCTCTAACGAAGGGGTTTGAACATTAAGATGGGTGCTTCTGGGGTTATTATAAATACCTCGAGGGCTCCGCCAAGCCGTTATCCACATGCGCTCTCACAGGAAGGTTATATTCGTCGGGTTATACTGACGAGTACTCATGGAGGAAGGGAGAAGAGAGCCAAGAAGTCGGCAAGAATTCGGACAGAAAGTGAGCGCTGACCAAGTCTTCTCGTCGTTGGGTACTTAAAGAAAACAGAAAAATAATTCGCAATGATTCTCCCGTCCCGACGGTTTTCATTCGAATCGAATATATTCATTGCAAAAACCATCTTCTCGAGACGGAGGCGTTCGCCGTTAACGAAGTTGCCATAAATTCATGCAGGGGCGGGGGGGGGG